>NC_063439.1:29254-151535 GCF_020379485.1 Brassica napus | reverse complement strand
AATTTCTAACCACATTATAATTTGTTATTAAATGTATGCTAAAACTCTATTTAATGGGGACATGAGCAGCGTTCAATTTTTTTTAGAAAAATATTAAGAAAACTTCTTCTAAATTTTTTTTTTCCTCTAAATTAGTGGGACCTAACATTATTAAATCGCTATTCTCCAGAGAATGGAGAACAACAAAGGTACAAACCTTTTGACCATCATCATATATTAGTACAGGTGGGCAACTATGCATTAAAGCAATATTGTTATATTTTTTAATCTTTCTCAAAATCTATGTGTTAACCCTACGAAAATATGGGTTTACGTTTAAACGCTCTATATACTGAAGTTATACTTTTAGTGTTGTTTTATAATTCTAAACACATTCTACATTTGTATTAATGTATGTTAAACTCTCTTCGTGGTATATGGGAATCGTTATAATTTTTTATCAATAATTCAGTAAAACTTTATAATACTCCCTCCTTCCTAAATCGGTGGAATAACCATTTTAACATCATCATATATTAGTTCAGGATGAACTATGCATTAAAAAATATTGTCATATTTTTGAAAATTTCTCAAAATCTATGTGTTAACAACCCCTACGAAAAATATTGAGTTTTTGGTAAATGCTTTATATACTGAAACCATAATCTTTAGTGTTGTTTTAAAATTTCTAACCACATTCTACATTTGTATTAATGTATGCTAAACTCTATTTCATGGTACATGAGCATCGTTCAATTTTTTTTAGAAAATTAATTTAGTAAAACTTCTTATACTCTCAAATAGTGGACTAACCATTATAAATCGCTATTCTCTAGAGAAATGGAGACAACAAAGGTTACAAAACCTCTTGACAATCATCATATATTAGTACAGGAGGCAACTATGCATTAAAGCAATATTGTTATATTTTTTGAATTTTCTCAAAATCTATGTGTTAACCCCTACGAAAATATTGAGTTTTACGTTAAACGCTCTATATACTGAAGCTTATACTTTTTAGTGTTGTTTTATAATTCTAACCACATTCTACATTTGTATTAATGTATGTTAAACTCTCTTTCGTGGTATATGGGAATCGTTTTAATTTTTTTATCAATTAATTTAGTAAAACTTTATAATACTCCCTAAATCGGTGGAATAACCACTATTAAATCGCTAATTTCTTGAAAAACGGAGACAAAGAAGGCTCCAAACCTATTTGAACATATCATATGTTAGTTCAGGATGCAACTATGCATTAAAACAATATTGTCATATTTTCGAAATTTTCTCAAAATCTATGTGTTAACCCCTACGAAAATATTGAGTTTTTGGTAAATGTTTTATATACTGAAACCTATAATCTTTAGTGTTGTTTTAAAATTTCTAACCACATTCTACATTTGTATTAATGTATGCTAAACTCTATTTCATGGTACATGAGCATCGTTTATTTTTTTTAGAAATTAATTTAGTAAAACTTCTATACTCCCTAAATTAGTGGACTAACCATTATAAAATCGCTATTTCTAGAGAAATGGAGACAACAAAGGTTACAAACCTCTTTGACCATCATCATATATTAGTACAAGAGGCAACTATGCATTAAAGCAATATTGTATATTTTTTTAATTTTCTCAAAATCTATGTGTTAACCCTACGAAAATATTGAGTTTTACTTAAACGCTCTATATACTGAAGCTTATACTTTTAGTGTTGTTTTATAATTCTAACCACATTCTACATTTGTATTAATGTATGTTAAACTCTCTTTCGGTATATGGGAATCGTTATAATTTTTTTTATCAATTAATTTAGTAAACTTTATAATACTCCCTAAATCGGTGGAATAACCACTATAAAATCGCTAATTTCTTGAAAAAACGGAGACAAAGAAGGCTCCAAACCTATTGAACATCATCATATGTTAGTTCAGGATGCAACTATGCATTAAAACAATATTGTCATATTTTTGAAATTTTCTCAAAATCTATGTGTTAACCCCTACGAAAAATATTGAGTTTTTGGTAAATGCTTTATATACTGAAACCTATAATCTTTAGTGTTGTTTAAAATTTCTAACCACATTCTAAATTTGTATTAATGTATGCTAAACTCTATTTCATGGTACATGAGCATCGTTCAATTTTTTTTAGAAATAATTTAGTAAAATTCTATATACTCCCTAAATTAGTGGACTAACCATTATAAAATCGCTATTCTCTAGAGAAATGGAGACAACAAAGGTTCCAAACCTCTTTGACCATCATCATATATTAGTACAGGAGGCAACTATGCATTAAAGCAATATTGTT
Organism: Brassica napus; assembly: GCF_020379485.1. Lineage (NCBI taxonomy): Eukaryota > Viridiplantae > Streptophyta > Magnoliopsida > Brassicales > Brassicaceae > Brassica > Brassica napus. The sequence continues at coordinate 149,241 of NC_063439.1, read as the reverse complement.
ATTTTTTGAATTTTTCTCAAAATCTATGTGTTAATCCCTACGAAAATATTGAGTTTTACGTTAAACGCTTTATACTAAAGATTATACTTTTTAGTGTTGTTTTATAATTTCTAACCACATTCTACATTTGTATAATGTATGTTAAACTTTTTCGTGGTATATGGGAATCGTTTTAATTTTTTATCAATTAATTTGTAAACTTTATAATACTCCCTAAATCGGTGGAATAACCACTATAAATCGCTAATTTCTTGAAAAACGGAGACAAAGAAGGCTCCAAACCTATTTGAACATTTCATATGTTAGTGCAGGATGCAACTATGCATTAAAACAATATTGTCATATTTTTCAAAATTTCTCAAAATCTATGTGTTAACCCCTACGAAAATATTGAGTTTTGGTAAATGCTTTATATACTGAAACCTATAATCTTTAGTGTTGTTTAAAATTTCTAACCACATTTTACATTTGTATTTATGTATGCTAAACTCTATTTCATGGTACATGAGCATCGTTCAATTTTTTTTAGAAATTAATTTAGTAAAACTTCTTATACTCCCTAATTAGTGGACTAACCTTTATAAAATCGCTATTCTCTAGAGAAATGGAGACAACAAAGGTTCCAAACCTCTTTGACCATCATCATATATTAGTACAGGAGGCAACTATGCATTAAAGCAATATTGTTATATTTTTTGAATTTTTCTCAAAATCTATGTGTTAACCCCTACGAAAATATTGAGTTTTACGTTAAACGCTCTATATACTGAAGCTTATACTTTTTAGTGTTGTTTTATAATTTCTAACCACATTCTACATTTCTATTAATGTATGTTAAGCTCTCTTTCGTGGTGTATGGGAGTCGTTATAATTTTTTTATCAACTAATTTACTAAAACTTTATAATACTCCCTAAATCGGTGGAAAAACCACTACAAAATCGCTAATTTCTTAAAAAACGGAGACAAATAAGGCTCCAGACCTATTTGAACATCATCATATGTTAGTGCTGGATGAAACTATTTATTAAAACAATATTTTCATATTTTTCAAAATTTTCTCAAAATCTATGTGTTAACCCCTACGAAAAATATTGAGTTTTTGGTAAATGCTTTATATACTGAACCTATAATCTTTAGTGTTGTTTTAAAATTTCTAACCACATTTTACATTTGTATTTATGTATGCTAAACTCTATTTCATGGTACATGAGCATCGTTCAATTTTTTTAGAAATTAATTTAGTAAAACTTCTTATACTCCCTAAATTAGTGGACTAACCTTTATAAAATCGCTATTCTCTAGAGAAATGAGACAACAAAGGTTCCAAACCTCTTTGACATCATCATATATAGTACAGTAAATGAGGCAACTATGCATTAAAGCAATATTGTTATATTTTTGAATTTTTCTCAAAATCTATGTGTTAACCCCTACGAAAATATTGAGTTTTACGTTAAACGCTTTATATACTGAAGCTTATACTTTTTAGTGTTGTTTTATAATTTCTAACCACATTCTACATTTGTATTAATGTATGTTAAACTCTCTTTCTGGTATATGGGAATCGTTATAATTTTTTATCAATTAATTTAGTAAAACTTTATAATACTCCCTAAATCGGTGGAATAACCATTAAAATCGCTAATTTCTTAAAAAACGGAGACAAAGAAGGCTCCAAACCTATTTGAACATCATCATATGTTAGTTCAGGATGCAACTATGCATTAAAACAATATTGTCATATTTTCGAAATTTTCTCAAAATCTATGTGTTACCCCTACGAAAATATTGAGTTTTGGTAAATGCTTTATACTGAAACCATAATATTTAGTGTTGTTTTAAAATTTCTAACCACATTCTACATTTGTATTAATGTATGCTAAACTCTTTTTCATGGTACATGAGCATCGTTCATTTTTTTTAGAAATTAATTTAGTAAAACTTCTTATACTCCCTAAATTAGTGGACTAACCATTATAAAATCGCTATTTCTAGAGAAATGGAGACAACAAAGGTTCCAAACCTCTTTGACCATCATCATATATTAGTACAGGAGGCAACTATGCATTAAAGCAATATTGTTATATTTTTTGAATTTTCTCAAAATCTATGTGTTAACCCCTACGAAAATATTGAGTTTTACGTTAAACGCTCTATATACTGAAGATTATACTTTTTAGTGTTGTTTTATAATTTCTAACCACATTCTACATTTGTATTAATGTATGTTAAACTCTCTTTCGTGGTATATGGGAATCGTTATAATTTTTTATCAATTAATTTAGTAAAACTTTATAATACTCCCTAAATCGGTGGAATAACCACTATAAAATCGCTAATTTCTTGAAAAATGGAGACAAAGAAGGCTCCAAACCTATTTGAACATCATCATATGTTAGTTAGGATGCAACTATGCATTAAAACAATATTTTCATATTTTTCGAAATTTTTCAAATCTATGTGTTAACCCCTACGAAAAATATTGAGTTTTGGTAAATGCTTTATATACTGAAACCTATAATCTTTAGTGTTTTTTAAAATTTCTAACCACATTTTTACATTTGTATTAATGTATGCTAAACTCTATTTCATGGTACATGAGCATCGTTCAATTTTTTTAGAAATTAATTTAGTAAAACTTCTTATACTCCCTAAATTAGTGGACTAACCTTTATAAAATCGCTATTCTCTAGAGAAATGGAGACAACAAAGGTTCCAAACCTCTTTGACCATCATCATATATTAGTACAGGAGGCAACTATGCATTAAAGCAATATTGTTATATTTTTTTGAATTTTTCTCAAAATCTATGTGTTAACCCCTACGAAAATATTGAGTTTTACGTTAAACGCTCTATATACTGAAGCTTATACTTTTTAGTGTTGTTTTATAATTTCTAACCACATTCTACATTTGTATTAATGTATGTTAAACTCTCTTTCGTGGTATATGCGAATCGTTATAATTTTTTTATCAATTAATTTAGTAAAACTTTATAATACTCCCTAAATCGGTGGAATAACCACTATAAAATCGCTAATTTCTTGAAAAACGGAGACAAAGAAGGCTCCAAACCTATTTGAACATCATCATATGTTAGTGCAGGATGCAACTATGCATTAAAACAATATTGTCATATTTTTCAAATTTTCTCAAAATCTATGTGTTAACCCCTACGAAAAATATTGAGTTTTTGGTAAATGCTTTATATACTGAAACCTATAATCTTTAGTGTTGTTTTAAAATTTCTAACCACATTTTACATTTGTATTAATGTATGCTAAACTCTATTTCATGGTACATGAGCATCGTTCAATTTTTTTTAGAAATTAATTTAGTAAAACTTCTTATACTCCCTAAATTAGTGGACTAACCATTATAAAATCGCTATTCTCTAGAGAAATGGAGACAACAAAGGTTCCAAACCTCTTTGACCATCATCATATATTAGTACAGGAGGCAACTATGCATTAAAGCAATATTGTTATATTTTTGAATTTTTCTCAAAATCTATGTGTTAACCCCTACGAAAATATTGAGTTTTACGTTAAACGCTCTATATACTGAAGCTTATACTTTTTAGTGTTGTTTTTTAATTTCTAACCACATTCTACATTTGTATTAATGTATGTTAAACTCTCTTTCGTGGTATATGGGAATCGTTATATTTTTTATCAATTAATTTAGTAAAACTTTATAATACTCCCTAAATCGGTGGAATAACCACTATAAAATCGCTAATTTCTTGAAAAACGGAGACAAAGAAGGCTCCAAACCTATTTGAACATCATCATATGTTAGTTCAGGATGCAACTATGCATTAAAACAATATTTTCATATTTCGAAATTTTCTCAAAATCTATGTGTTCGAAAAATATTGAGTTTTTGTAAATGCTTTATATACTGAAACCTATAATCTTTAGTGTTGTTTTAAAATTTCTAACCACATTTTACATTTGTATTAATGTATGCTAAACTCTATTTCATGGTACATGAGCATCGTTCAATTTTTTTAGAAATTAATTTAGTAAAACTTCTTATACTCCCTAAATTAGTGGACTAACCATTATAAAATCGCTATTTCTAGAGAAATGAGACAACAAAGGTTCCAAACCTCTTTGACCATCATCATATATTAGTACAGGAGGCAACTATGCATTAAAGCAATATTGTTATATTTTTGAATTTTTCTCAAAATCTATGTGTTAACCCCTACGAAAATATTGAGTTTACGTTAAACGCTTATATACTGAAGCTTATACTTTTTAGTGTTGTTTTATAATTTCTAACCACATTCTACATTTGTATTAATGTATGTTAAACTCTCTTTCGTGGTATATGGGAATCGTTATAATTTTTTATCAATTAATTTAGTAAAACTTTATAATACTCCCTAAATCGGTGGAATAACCACTATAAAATCGCTAATTTCTTGAAAAACGGAGACAAAGAAGGCTCCAAACCTATTTGAACATTATCATATGTTAGTGCAGGATGCAACTATGCATTAAAACAATATTGTCATATTTTTCGAAATTTTCTCAAAATCTATGTGTTAACCCCTACGAAAATATTGAGTTTTTGGTAAATGCTTTATATACTGAAACCTATAATCTTTAGTGTTGTTTTAAAATTTCTAACCATATTTTACATTTGTATTTATGTATGCTAAACTCTATTTCATGGTACATGAGCATTGTTCAATTTTTTTAGAAATTAATTTAGTAAAACTTCTTATACTCCCTAAATTAGTGGACAAACCTTTATAAAATCGCTATTCTCTAGAGAGTTGGAGACAACAAAGGTTCCAAACCTCTTTGACCATCATCATATATTAGTACATGATTCAACTATGCATTAAAACGATATTGTTATATTTTTTGAATTTTTCTCAAAATCTATGTGTTAACCCCTACGAAAATATTGAGTTTTACGTTAAACGCTCTATATACTGAAGCTTATACTTTTTAGTTTGTTTATAATTTCTAACCACATTCTACATTTGTATTAATGTATGTTAAACTCTCTTTCGTGGTATATGGAATCGTTATAATTTTTTTATCAATTAATTTAGTAAAACTTTATAATACTCCCTAAATCGGTGGAATAACCACTATTAAATCGCTAATTTCTTGAAAAACGGAGACAAAGAAGGCTCCAAACCTATTTGAACATCATCATATATTAGTTCAGGATGCAACTATGCATTAAAACAATATTGTCATATTTTCGAAATTTTCTCAAAATCTATGTGTCCCCTACGAAAAATATTGAGTTTTTGGTAAATGCTTTATATACTGAAACCTATAATCTTTAGTGTTGTTTTAAAATTTCTAACCACATTTTACATTTGTATTAATGTATGCTAAACTCTATTTCATGGTACATGAGCATCGTTCAATTTTTTTAGAAAATAATTTAGTAAAATTCTTATACTCCCTAAATTAGTGGACTAACCATTATAAAATCGCTATTTCTAGAGAAATGAAGACAACAAAGGTTCCAAACCTCTTTGACAATCATCATATATTAGTACAGGAGGCAACTATGCATTAAAGCAATATTGTTATATTTTTTAATTTTCTCAAAATCTATGTGTTAACCCTACGAAAATATTGAGTTTTACGTTAAACGCTCTATATACTGAAGCTTATACTTTTTAGTGTTGTTTTATAATTTCTAACCACATTCTACATTTGTATTAATGTATGTTAAACTCTCTTTCGTGGTATATGGGAATCGTTATAATTTTTTATCAATTAATTTGTAAAACTTTATAATACTCCCTAAATCGGTGGAATAACCACTATAAAATCGCTAATTTCTTGAAAAACGGAGACAAAGAAGGCTCCAAACCTATTTGAACATCATCATATATTAGTTCAGGATGCAACTATGCATTAAAACAATATTGTCATATTTTCGAAATTTTCTCAAAATCTATGTGTTAACCCCTACGAAAAATATTGAGTTTTTGGTAAATGCTTATATACTGAAACTATAATCTTTAGTGTTGTTTTAAAATTTCTAACCACATTCTACATTTGTATTAATGTATGCTAAACTCTATTTCATGGTACATGAGCATCGTTCAATTTTTTTAGAAAATAATTTAGTAAAACTTCTTATACTCCCTAAATTAGTGGACTAACCATTATAAAATCGCTATTTCTAGAGAAATGGAGACAACAAAGGTTCCAAACCTCTTTGACATCATCATATATTAGTACAGGAGGCAACTATGCATTAAAGCAATATTGTTATATTTTTTGAATTTTCTCAAAATCCCTACGAAAATATTGAGTTTTACTTAAACGCTCTATATACTGAAGCTTATACTTTTTAGTGTTGTTTTATAATTTCTAACCACATTCTACATTTGTATTAATGTATGTTAAACTCTCTTTTGTTATATGAGAATCGTTATAATTTTTTAATCAATTAATTTAGTAAAACTTTATAATACTCCCTAAATCGGTGGAATAACCACTATTAAAATCGCTAATTTCTTGAAATAGAGACAAAGAAGGCTCCAAACCTATTTGAACATCATCATATGTTAGTGAGGATGCAACTATGCATTAAAACAATATTGTCATATTTTTCGAAATTTTCTCAAAATCTATGTGTTAACCCCTACGAAAAAATATTGAGTTTTTGGTAAATGCTTATATACTGAAACCTATAATCTTTAGTGTTGTTTTAAAATTTCTAACCACATTCTACATTTGTATTAATGTATGCTAAACTCTATTTCATGGTACATGAGCATCGTTCAATTTTTTTAGAAAATAATTTAGTAAAACTTCTTATACTCCCTAAATTAGTGGACTAACCTTATAAAATCGCTATTCTCTAGAGAAATGGAGACAACAAAGGTTCCAAACCTCTTTGATCATCATCATATATTAGTACAGGAGGCAACTATGCATTAAAGCAATATTTTATATTTTTTGAATTTTCTCAAAATCTATGTGTTAATCCCTACGAAAATATTGAGTTTTACGTTAAACGTTTATACTGAATCTTATACTTTTAGTGTTGTTTTATAATTTCTAACCAATTTACATTTGTATTAATATATGTTAAACTCTCTTTCGTGGTATATGAGAATCGTTTAATTTTTTATCAATTAATTTAGTAAAACTTTATAATACTCCCTAAATCGGTGGAATAACCACTATAAAATCGCTAATTTCTTGAAAAACGGAGACAAAGAAGGCTCCAAACCTATTTGAACATCATCATATGTTAGTGCAGGATGCAACTATGCATTAAAACAATATTGTCATATTTTTCAAATTTTCTCAAAATCTATGTGTTAACCCACGAAAAATATTGAGTTTTTGGTAAATGCTTTATATACTGAAACCAATAATCTTTAGTGTTGTTTTAAAATTTCTAACCACATTCTACATTTGTATTAATGTATGCTAAACTCTATTTCATGGTACATGAGCATCGTTCAATTTTTTTAGAAAATAATTTAGTAAAACTTCTTATACTCCCTAAATTAGTGGACTAACCATTATAAAATCGCTATTCTCTAGAGAAATGGAGACAACAAAGGTTCCAAACCTCTTTGACATCATCATATATTAGTACAGGTGGCAACTATGCAACTTGCATTAAAGCAAATTGTTATATTTTTTGAATTTTTCTCAAAATCTATGTGTTAATCCCTACGAAAATATTGAGTTTTACGTTAAACGCTTATATACTGAAGCTTATACTTTTTAGTGTTGTTTTATAATTTCTAACCACATTTACATTTGTATTAATGTATGTTAAACTCTCTTTCTTGGTATATGGGAATCGTTTTAATTTTTTAATCAATTAATTTAGTAAAACTTTATAATACTCCTAAATCGGTGGAATAACCATTATAAAATCGCTAATTTCTTAAAAATGGAGACAAAGAAGGCTCCAAACCTATTTGAACATCATTATATGTTAGTGCAGGATGCAACTATGCATTAAAACAATATTGTCATATTTTTCGAAATTTTCTCAAAATCTATGTGTTAACCCCTACGAAAATATTGAGTTTTTGGTAAATGTTTTAACTGAAAATAATAATCTTTAGTGTTGTTTTAAAATTTTTAACCACATTCTACATTTGTATTAATGTATGATAAACTCTTTTTCATGGTACATGAGCATCGTTTATTTTTTTTTAGAAAATAATTTAGTAAAACTTCTTATACTCCCTAAATTAGTGGACTAACCATTATAAAATCGCTATTTCTAGGAAATGGAGACAACAAAGGTTCCAAACCTCTTTGACCATCATCATATATTAGTACAGGTGGCAAATATGCATTAAAGCAATATAGTTATATTTTTTGAATTTTCTCAAAATCTATGTGTTAACCCCTACAAAATATTGAGTTTTACGTTAAACGCTCTATACTGAAGTTATACTTTTTAGTGTTGTTTTATAATTTCTAACCACATTCTACATTTTATTAATGTATGTTAAACTCTCTTTCGTGGTATATGGGAATCGTTATAATTTTTTTATCAATTAATTTGGTAAAACTTTATAATACTCCATAAATCGGTGGAATAACCACTATAAAATCGCTAATTTCTTGAAAAATAGAGACAAAGAAGGCTCCAAACCTATTTGAACATCATCATATGTTAGTGTAGGATGCAACAATGCATTAAAATAATATTGTCATATTTTTGAAATTTTCTCAAAATCTATGTGTTAACAACTACGAAAAATATTGAGTTTTTGGTAAATGCTTTATATACTGAACCCTATTATCTTTAGTGTTGTTTTAAAATTTATAACCATATTTTACATTTGTATTTATGTATGCTAAACTCTATTTCATGGTACATGAGCATCGTTCAATTTTTTTTAGAAAATAATTTAGTAAAACTTCTTATACTCCCTAAATTAGTGGACTAACCATTATAAAATTGTTATTCTCTAGAGAAATGGAGACAACAAAGGTTACAAACCTCTTTGACCATCATCATATATTAGTAAAGGTGGCAACTATGCATTAAAGCAATATTGTTATATTTTTTTATTTTTCTCAAAATCTATGTGTTCATCCCTACAAAAATATCGGTTTTACGTTAAACGCTCTATATACTGAAGCTTATACTTTTTAGTGTTGTTTTATAATTTCTAACCACATTCTACTTTTTTATTAATGTATGTTAAACTCTCTTTCGTGGTATATGAGAATCGTTATAATTTGTTTTATCAATTAATTTAGTAAAACTTTATAATACTCCCTAAATCGTGGAATAACCACTATAAAATCGTAATTTCTTGAAAAACGGAGACAAAGAAGGTTCCAAACCTATTTGAACATCATCATATGTTAGTGCATGATGCAACTATGCATTAAAACAATATTGTCATATTTTCGAAATTTTCTCAAAATCTATGTGTTAACACCTACGAAAATATTGAGTTTTTGGTAAATGCTTTATATACTGAAACCTATAATCTTTAGTGTTGTTTTAAAATTTCTAACCATATTCTACATTGTATTAATTATGCTAAACTCTATTTCATGGTACATGAACATCGTTCAATTTTTTTTAGAAATTAATTTAGTAAAACTACTTATACTCCCTAAATTAGTGGACTAACCTTTATAAAATCGCTATTCTCTAGAGAAATGGAGACAATAAAGGTTCCAAACCTCTTTGACCATCATCATATATTAGTACAGGAGACAACTATGCATTAAAGCAATATCGTTATATTTTTTGAATTTTTGTCAAAATCTATGTGTTAACCCCTACGAAAATATTGAGTTTTACGTGAATCGCTCTATATACTGAAGCTTATACTTTTTACTGTGTTGTTATAATTTCTAACCACATTCTACATTTGTATTAATGTATGTTAAACTCTCTTTCGTTGTATATGTGAATCGTTATATTTTGTTTATCAATTAATTTGGTAAAACTTTATAATACTCCCTAAATCGGTGAAATAACCAATATTAAATCGCTAATTTCTTGAAAAATGAGACAGAGAAGGCTCCAAACCTATTTGAAAATCATCATATGTTAGTGCATGATTCAACTATGCATTATAGCAATATTTTCATATTTTCGAAATTTTCTCAAAATCTATGTGTTCGAAAAATATTGAATTTTTGGTAAATGCTTTATATACTGAAACCGATAATCTTTAGTTTTGTTTTAAAATTTCTAACTACATTATACATTTTTATTAATGTATGTTAATCTCTATTTCATGGTATATGAGCATCGTTCAATTTTTGTTTAGAAAATAATTTAGCAAAACTTCCTATACTCCCTAAATTAGTGGACTAACCATTATAAAATCGCTATTTCTAGAGAAATGGAGACAACAAAGGTTACAAACCTCTTTGACCATCATCATATATTAGCACAGGTGGCAACTATGCATTAAAGCAATATTGTTATATTTTTTGAATTTTTACTCAAAATCTATGTGTTAATCCCTACGAAAATATTGAGTTTTACGTTAAACGCTTTATATACTGAAGCTTGTACTTTTTAGTGTTGTTTTATAATTTCTAACCAAATTCTACATTTGTATTAATGTATGTTAAACTTTGTTTCGTAGTATATGGGAATCGTTTTAATTTTTTAATCAATTAATTTTGTAAAACTTTATAATACTCCCTAAATCGGTGGAATAACCGCTATAAAATCGCTAATTTCTTGAAAAAACGGAGACAAAGAAGGCTCCAAACCTATTTGAACATTATCATATGTTAGTGCAGGATGCAACTATGCATTAAAACAATATTGTCATATTTTTCGAAATGTTCTCAAAATCTATGTGTTAACAACCCCTACGGAAAATGTTGAGTTTTTGGTAAATGCTTTATATACTGAAACTTATAATTTTTAGTGTTGTTCTAAAACTTATAACCACATTTTAAATTTGTATTTATGTATTCTAAACTCTATTTCATGGTACATGACCATCGTTCAATTTTTTTAGAAATTAATTTAGTAAAACTTCTTATACTCTTTAAATTAGTGGACTAACATTTATAAAATCGCTTTTCTCTAGAGAGTTGGAGACAACAAAAGTTCCAAACCTCTTTGGCCATCATCATATATTAGTACAGGAGGCAACTATGCATTAAAGCAATATAGTTATATTTTTCGAATTTTTCTCAAAATCTATGTGTTAACCCATACGAAAATATTGAGTTTTACGTTAAATGCTCTATATACAGAAGCTTATACTTTTTTAGTTTTGTTTTATAATTTCTAACCACATTCTACATTTGTATTAATGTATGTTAAACTCTCATTCGTGGTATATTGTAATCGTTATAATTTTTTTATCAATTAATTCAGTAAAACTTTATAATGCTCCCTAAATCGGTGGAATAACCACTATAAAATCGCTAATTTCTTGAAAAACGGAAACAAAGAAGGCTCCATACCTATTTTAACATCATCATATATTAGTTCAGGATGCAACTATGCATTAAAACAATATTGTCATATTTTTCGAAATTTTCTCAAAATCTATGTGTTAACCCCTACGAAAAATATTGAGTTTTTAGTAAATGCTTTATATACTGAAACAAATAATCTTTAGTGTTGTTTTAAAATTTCTAACTACATTCTACATTTGTATTAATTTATGCTAAACTCTATTTCATGGTACATGAGTATCGTTCAATTTATTTTAGAAAATAATTTAGTAAAACTTTTTATACTCCCTAAATTAGTGGACTAACAATTATAAAATCGATATTCTCTAGAGAAATAGAGACAACAAAGGTTCCAAACCTCTTTGACTATCATCATATATTAGTACAGGAGGCAACTATGCATTAAAGCAATATTTTTATATTTTTTGAATTTTTCTCAAAATCTATGTGTTAACCCCTACGAAAATATTGAATTTTACGTTAAACGCTATATATACTGAAGCTTATACTTTTTAGTGTTGTTTTATAATTTCTAACCACATTCTACATTTGTATTAATATATGTTAAACTCTCTTTCGTTGTATATGGGAATCGTTTTAATTTTTTAATCAATTAATTTAGTAAAACATTATAATACTCCCTAAATCAGTGGAATAACCACTATTAAATCGCTAATTTCGTGAAAAAACGGAGACAAAGAAGGCTCCAAACCTATTTTAACATCATCATATATTAGTTCAGGATGCAACTATGCATTAAAACAATATTGTCATATTTTTCGAAATTTTCTCAAAATCTATGTGTCCCCTACGAAAAATATTGAGTTTTTGGTAAATGCTTTATATACTGAAACCAATAATCTTTAGTGTTGTTTTAAAATTTCTAACCACATTCTACATTTGTATTAATGTATGATAAATTCTATTTCATGGTACAAGAGCAGCGTTTAATGTTTTTTACAAAATAATTTAGTAAAACTTCTTATACTCCCTAAATTAGTGGACTAACCGTTATAAAATCGCTATTTCTAGAGAAATGGAGACAACAAAGGTTACAAACCTTTTTGACCATCATCATATATTAGTACAGGTGGCAACTATGCATTAAAGCAATATTGTTATATTTTTTAATCTTTCTCAAAATCTATGTGTTAATCCCTACAAAAATATCGGGTTTTACGTTAAACGCTCTATATACTGAAGCTTATACTTTTTAGTGTTTTTTTATAATTTCTAACCACATTCTACATTTGTATTAATGTATGTTAAACTCTCTTTCGTTGTATATGGGAATCGTTATAATTTTTTTATCAATTAATTCAGTAAAACTTTATAATACTCCCTAAATCGGTGGAATAACCACTATTAAATCGCTAATTTCTTGAAAAAACGGAGACAAAGAAGGCTCCAAACCTATTTTAACATCATCATATATTAGTTCAGGATGCAACTATGCATCAAGACAATATTGTTATATTTTTTGAAATTTTCTCAAAATCTATGTGTTAACCCCTACGAAAAATATTGAGTTTTTGGTAAATGCTTTATATACTGAAACCAAAAATCTTTAGTGTTGTTTTTAATTTCTAACCACATTCTACATTTGTATTAACGTATGCTAAACTCTATTTCATGGTACATGAGCATCGTTCAATTTTGTTTAGAAAATAATTTAGTAAAACTTCTTATACTCCCTAAATTAGGGGACTAACCATTATAAAATCATTATTCTCTAGAGAAATGGAGACAACAAAGGTTACAAACCTCTTTGACAATCATCATATATTAGTACAGGTGACAACCATGTTTTAAAGCAATATTGTTATATTTTTTGAATTTTTCTCAAAATCTATGTGTAAATCCCTACAAAATATTGAGTTTTACGTAAAACGCTTTATATACTGAAGCTTATACTTTTTAGTGTTGTTTTATAATTTCTAATGACATTCAAAATTTGTATTAATGTATGTTAAACTCTCTTTCGTTGTATATGGGAATCGTTTTAATTTTTTAATCAATTAATTTAGTAAAAATTTATAATACTCCCTAAATCGGTGGAATAACAACTATTAAATCGCTAATTTCGTGAAAAAACGGAGACAAAGAAGGCTCCAAACCTATTTGAACATCATCATATATTAGTTCAGGATGCAGCTATGCATTAAAAAAATATTGTCATATTTTTCGAAATTTTCTCATAATCTATGTGTTAACCCCTACGAAAAATATTGAGTTTTTGGTAAATGTTTTATATACTGTAACCAATAATCTTTAGTGTTGTTTTAAAATTTCTAACCACATTCTACATTTGTATTAATGTATGATAAACTCTATTTCATGGTACATGAGCATCGTTTAATTTTTTTTAGAAAATAATTTAGTAAAACTTTTTATACTCCCTCACTACAAGAAATTAGCAATATTGCAACAACAAAATTGCAACCTTCATTTATGTTAAAAATTTGCCATGATTATTGCAATATATTTGCAATGATGAATTTTTGTTCCAATTTCATTACAATTTTATTGCAAAACTACAACCAAAATATATGTTGCAGGTTTTCATTAGTAAATTGCAACATTTTGCGACGTAAAAAAATATCTCGGAAATTTTGCAAGAAACATTCAACAGTTTAAAAACCATTGCTAAATTGCAAAAAAAAAATATATAAACAATACGTGACGAAAACGTGACATTAGTCATATGTTCCTAAAAAACGTTTTGTATATAAAGTACAACAAAATACTATATATATATATATATATATATATATATATATATATATATTAGATAATTTGAAATGTACACTATATTTTAAAGGTTTCCGATTCTTGAGATTTTGTAAAAAGTTTTATGTTATGAATTTTATTTTGTTTAGGTCTAGTATGGTGTGATTTAGTTCTATTCAAAAAAGAAATTAGATGAAAAATTAATTTACATATTTTTCAAAAATAATTATAAAATAACTAATATAGTATAGTATATTAATAAGTGTTAATTAGGATTGTTTGATTAGACGAAGTACTATTTTAACAAAGAAGACAATGAAGTAAATGATCTTCAAAGTTTAAATTTGGCAACGCTAATGACTAGTCATATTGATTATGTGCCGAGAACTTATAACCCCTAGTCCCTAAATTGATTGAACACAAGTTTGTTGTACACAATGGAACTTTAGAAAATATACTTATGGAAATTTAATACCTTAGGGCCTTTTAAAAAAAAAAAAAAAAAAAAAAATTTAATACCTTAGATCTTGAGGATTTCATTTCATTATTCTACTATGTCCTGAATGTGTAAGAGCTCAAACATGAATCGGTTGTTAGATTAAATCCAACCAGAAAAAGTTCTATTGAGTAGGCAATTTAGTTGATGTTCGACCACATTATCCAAGACGTATACGTTGCTTGGAATTGAAGAAACTATGATCATTTATAGTATTAAGTTTAAGTTTTTAAAAATGGAAATTTTCCACTAACTAATATCAAAATGCACATCATCAGTCCCAACGTGAATAAAATTAGTTGTGTAAAGAGTTGTTTGTTTTTTGGTTAAGGGACACAAAAAGAATCTACTAGTAATAAAATTTAGATTCCTTTTTTTGTTATCTGTTGTTTCCATCTTATATTTTGATCCCATTAGTTTGTTGAGATAATATGATATTAAATGATAAGAAAATATCCCATATCAAGATACCTTCAGATTTTATTGTTTTCATATATCTATATATAGACCATAAGTGTGCTTTTTAATAACTCTACACTTCTGTACACAATAGTTCTTCGTAAGCTAGTTTACAAAAAAAAAAAAAAAGTTCTTCGTAAGCTTATTCATCTCCAGTATGTTATTGTGTTTTACTTCTTTTTAATCAGTTTGTTTTAAGTGTTATCTTTGACTTTGTCATTTTTTCAGATTAATTTTTATTTTGTAGAAGGAAAAGAATGGATATGCATCTTACATTTATGTTTTCTGGAGACACACAAGAAATCACATGGATCATTTGTGGATGAATGGAAAAAGCTAATTAGTGAGGAGTTTTAAAAAATGTAGATGTTTTTTATGGATGGATCATTGATGGATCATTTATCTAGTTTTCAAATTAGCGTTGATCTCTTTTTATGAATGGTTGTTGAACTTTTAAATGTTTTATTGTATTGAATAAATGTGATCATTTAAATATATATATTATAAAAGTAAATTATGCATCTGCTATTAAATATAAAAACCACAATGATCATTTATGCTAAGCTTGATAGTCTACTAATTTTATTGAAATATTAATTGATGGCACGTAACAATCACCTTGCACGAAATGTAAAAGTAACTATAAGAAATTTTGCAACAACAACTTTTTTGTATCTTTTATGTAGCAAAATTTTGTAACAATGTATAAGTTGCAACTATACGTTGTAATTTTAACAATCGTTAATTATTCTTCTTATTGCATTAATACTATATCATTGCAAGAAATAAATTAATTGCAAATTTACAATGTTATTTGCTATAAATTTTATGTAGCAATGATTTGTCACTATTTAGTTACAAAAAAAAAGTTGCAAAAAAACAACAGAATTGTTATAAAACCATTGTTGCAATAATATGACAATTATAGCAACAACTCAATTTCTTGCTAATTTTGCTACATATATGCAACAAATGTGAATTTGCAACATTCAAACAGCACGACATTAAAATTTGTCACATTTTTCTTGCAATTTCATTTTTGCAACAATATATTAGAGAATTGCAACAATATACCACTATTGCAATATTACTATTTTCTTGTAGTGCCTAAATTAGTGGACTAACCTTTATAAAATCGCTATTCTCTAGAGAAATGGAGACAACAAAGGTTCCAAACCTCTTTGACCATCATCATATATTAGTACAGGAGGCAACTATGCAATAAAGCAATATTTTTATATTTTTTGAACTTTTCTCAAAATCTATGTGTTAATCCCTACGAAAATATCGAGTTTTACGTTAAACGTTTATACTGTAGCTTATACTTTTTAGTGTTGTTTTATAATTTCTAACCAAATTCTGCATTTGTATTAATGTATGTTAAACTCTCTTTCGTGGTATATGGGAATCGTTTTAATTTTTTAATCAATTAATTTTGTAAAACTTTATAATACTCCCTAAATCGGTGGAATAACCACTATAAAATCGTTAATTTCTTGACAAAAACGGAGACAAAGAAGGCTCCAAACCTATTTGAACATTATCATATGTTAGTGCACGATGCAACTATGCATTAAAACAATATTGTCATATTTTTTTAATTTTTTTCAAAATCTATGTGTTAACAACCCCTACGAAAAATATTGAGCTTTAGGTAAATGCTTTATATACTGAAACCTATAATTTTTAGTGTTGTTTTAAAATTTATAACCACATTTTACATTTGTATTTATGTATGCTAAACTCTATTTCACGGTACATGATCATCGTTCAATTTTTTTTAGAAATTAATTTAGTAAAACTTCTTATATTCCCTAAATTAGCTGACTAACCTTTATAAAATCGCTTTTCTCTAGCGAGTTGGAGACAACAAAGGTTCCAATCCTCTTTGGCCATCGTCATATATTAGTACAGGAGGCAACTATGCATTAAAGCAATATAGTTATATTTTTTGAATTTTTCTCAAAATCTATGTGTTAACCCCTACGAAAATATTGAGTTTTACGTTAAACGCTATATATACTGAAGCTTATACTTTTTAGTTTTGTTTTATAATTTCTAACCACATTCTACATTTGTATTAATGTATGCTAAACTCTATTTCATGGTACATGAGCAGCGTTCAATTTTTTTTAGAAAATAATTTAATAAACCTTCTTATATTCCCTAAATTAGTGGACTAACCATTATAAAATCGCTATTCTCTAGAGAAATGGAGACAACAATGGTTACAAACCTCTTTGACCATCATCATATATTAGTACAGGTGGCAACTATGCATTAAAGCAATATTGTTATATTTTTTAATCTTTCTCAAAATCTATGTGTTAATCCCTACGAAAATATCGGGTTCTACGTTAAACGCTCTATATACTGAAGCTTATACTTTTTAGTGTTGGATTATAATTTCTAACCACATTCTACATTTGTATTAATGTATGTTAAACTCTCTTTTGTGGTATATGGGAATCGTTATAATTTTTTTATCAATTAATTCAGTAAAAATTTATAATACTCCCTAAATCGGTGGAATAACCACTTTTAACATCATCATATATTAGTTCAGGATGCAACTATGCATTAAGAAAATATTGTCATATTTTTCGAAATTTTCTCAAAATCTATGTGTTAACAACCCCTACGAAAAATATTGAGCTTTTGGTAAATGCTTTATATACTGAAACCAATAATCTTTAGTGTTGTTTCAAAATTTCTAACCACATTCTACTTTTGAATTAATGTATGTTAAACTCTATTTCATGGTACAAGAGCATCGTTCAATTTTTTTAGAAAATAATTTAGTAAAACTTCTTATACTCTCTAAATTAGTGGACTAACCATTATAAAATCGCTATTCTCTAGAGAAATGGAGACAACAAAGGTTACAAACCTCTTTAACAATAATCATATATTAGTACTGGTGGCAACTATGCATTAAAGCAATATTGTTATATTTTTTGAATTTTTCTCAAAATCTCTGTGTTAATCCCTACGAAAATATTGAGTTTTACGTTAAACGCTTTATATACTGAAGCTTATACTTTTTAAAGTTGTTTTATAATTTCTAACGACATTCTACATTTGTATTAATGTATGTTAAACTCTCTTTCGTTGTATATGGGAATTGTTTTAATTTTTTAATCAATTAATTTAGTAAAACTTTATAATACTCCCTAAATCGGTGGAATAACCACTATTAATTCGCTAATTTCGTGAAAAACGGAGACAAAGAAGGCTCCAAACCTATTTGAACATCATCATATGTTAGTTCAGGATGCAATTATGCATTAAAACAATATTGTCATATTTTTCGAAATTTTCTCAAAATCTATGTGTTAACCCCTACGAAAAATATTGAGTTTTTGGTAAATGTTTTATATACTGAAATCAATAATCTTTAGTGTTGTTTTAAAATTTCTAACCACATTCTACATTTGTATTAATGTATGATAAACTCTATTTCATGATACATTTGCATCGTTTAATTTTTTTTAGAAAATAATTTAGTAAAACTTCTTATACTCCCTAAATTATTGGACCAACCATTATAAAATCGCTATTTCTAGAGAAATGGAGACAACAAAGGTTACAAACCTCTTTGACCATCATCATATATTAGTACATGTGTCAACTATGCTTTAAAGTAATATTGTTATATTTTTTTTATCTTTCTTAAAATCTATGTGTTAATTCTACGAAAATATTGGGTTTTACTTTAAACGCTCTATATACTGAAGCTTATACTTTTTAGTGTTGTTTTGTAATTTCTAACCACATTCTACATTTGTATTAATGTATGTTAAACTCTCTTTCGCAGTATATGGGAATCGTTATAATTTTTTTATCAATTAATTCAATAAAACTTTATAATACTCCCTAAATCGGTGGAATAACCACTATTAAATCGCTAATTTCTTGAAAAAACGGAGACAAAGAAGGCTCCAAGCCTATTTTAACATCATCATATATTAGTTCAGGATGCAACTATGCATTAAAACAATATTGTCATATTTTTCGAAATTTTCTCAAAATCTATGTGTTAACCCCTACGAAAAATATTGAGTTTTTGGTAAATGCTTTATATACTGAAACCAATAATCTTTAGTGTTGTTTTAATATTTCTTACCACATTCTAAATTTGTATTAATTTATGCTAAACTCTATTTCATGGTACATGAGCATCGTTCAATTTTTTTTAGAAAATAATTTAGTAAAACTTCTTATACTCCCTAAATTAGTGGACTAACCATTATAAAATCGCTATTCTTTAGAGAAATGGAGAAAACAAAGGTTACAAACCTCTTTGACCATCATCATATATTAGTACAGGTGGCAACTATGCATTAAAGCAATATTGTTATATTTTTTGAATTTTTACTCAAAATCTATGTGTTAATCCCTACGAAAATATTGAGGTTTACGTTAAACGCTTTATATACTGAAGCTTGTACTTTTTAGTGTTGTTTTATAATTTCTAACCAAATTCTACATTTGTATTAATGTATGTTAAACTTTGTTTCGTAGTATATGGGAATCGTTTTAATTTTTTAATCAATTAATTTTGTAAAACTTTATAATACTCCCTAAATCGGTGGAATAACCGCTATAAAATCGCTAATTTCTTGAAAAAACGGAGACAAAGAAGGCTCCAAACCTATTTGAACATTATCATATGTTAGTGCAGGATGCAACTATGCATTAAAACAATATTGTCATATTTTTCGAAATTTTCTCAAAATCTATGTGTTAATCTCTACGAAAATACTGAGTTTTTGGTAAATGCTTTATATACTGAAACCTATAATCTTTAGTGTTGTTTTAAAATTTCTAACCACATTTTACATTTGTATTTATGTATCCTAAATTCTATTTCACCGTACATGAGCATCGTTCAATTTTTTTTAGAAATTAATTTAGTAAAACTTCTTATACTCCCTAAATTAGTGGACTAACCTTTATAAAATCGTTTTTCTCTAGAGAGTTGGAGACAACAAAAGTTCCAAACCTCTTTGACCATCATCATATATTAGTACAGGAGGCAACTATGCATTAAAGCAATATAGTTATATTTTTTGAATTTTTCTCAAAATCTATGTGTTAACCCCTACGAAAATATTGAGTTTTACGTTAAACGCTCTATATACTGAAGCTTATACTTTTTAGTTTTGTTTTATAATTTCTAACCACATTATATATTTGTATTAATGTATGTTAAACTCTCTTTCGTGGTATATGGGAATCGTAATAATTTTTTTATCAATTAATTCAGAAAAACATTATAATACTCCCTAAATCGGTGGAATAACCACTATTAAATCGCTAATTTCGTGAAAAACGGAGACAAAGAAGGCTCCAAACCTATTTTAACATCATCATATATTAGTTCAGGATGCAACTATGCATTAAAACAATATTGTCATATTTTTCGAAATTTTCTCAAAATCTATGTGTCCCCTACGAAAAATATTGAGTTTTTGGTAAATGCTTTATATACTGAAACCAATAATCTTTAGTGTTTTTTTAAATTTCTATCCACATTCTACATTTGTATTAATGTATGATAAATTATATTTCATGGTACATGAGCATCGTTTAATTTTTTTTACAAAATAATTTAGTAAAATTCTTTATACTCTCTAAATTAGTGGACTAACCGTTATAAAATCGCTATTTCTAGAGAAATGGAGACAACAAAGGTTACAAACCTCTTTGACAATCATCATATATTAGTACAGGTGGCAACTATGCATTAAAGTAATATTGTTATATTTTTTAATCTTTCTCAAAATCTATGTGTTAATCCCTACGAAAATATCGGGTTTTACTTTAAACGCTCTATATACTGAAGCTTATACTTTTTAGTGTTGTTTTATAATTTCTAACCACATTCTACATTTGTATTAATGTATGATAAACTCTGTTTCGTGGTATATGGGAATCTTTATAATTTTTTTATCAATTAATTCAGTAAAACTTTATAATACTCCCTAAATCGGTGGAATAACCACTATTAAATCGCAAATTTCTTGAAAAACAGAGAAAAAGAAGGCTCCAAACCTATTTTAACATCATCATATATTAGTTCAGGATGCAACTATGTATTAAGACAATATTGTCATATTTTCGAAATTTTCTCAAAATCAATGTGTTAACCCCTACGAAAAATATTGAGTTTTTGGTAAATGCTTTATATACTGAAACCAATAATCTTTAGTGTTGTTTTAAAATTTCTAACCACATTCTACATTTCTATTAACGTATGCTAAACTCTATTTCATGGTACATGAGCATCGTTCAATTTTGTTTAGAAAATAATTTAGTAAAACTTCTTATACTCCCTAAATTAGTGGAATAACCATTATAAAATCGCTATTTTCTAGAGAAATGGAGACAACAAAGGTTACAAACCTCTTTGACAATCATCATATATTAGTAAAGGTGGCAACTATGCATTAAAGCAATATTGTTATATTTTTTGAATTTTTCTCAAAATCCCTACGAAAATATTGAGTTTTACGTTAAACGCTTTATATACTGAAGCTTATACTTTTTAGTGTTTTTTTATAATTTCTAACGACATTCTACATTTGTATTAATGTATGTTAAACTCTCTTTTGTTGTATATGATAATCGTTTTAATTTTTTAATCAATTAATTTAGTAAAACTTTATAATACTCCATAAATCGGTGGAATAACCACTATTAAATCGCTAATTTCTTGAAAATGGAGACAAAGAAGGCTCCAAACCTATTTGAACATCATCATATGTTAGTGCAGGATGCAACTATGCATTAAGACAATATTTTCATATTTTTCGAAATTTTCTCAAAATCTATGTGTTAACTCCAACAAAAAATATTGAGTTTTTGGTAAATGCATTATATACTGAAACCAATAATCTTTAGTGTTGTTTTAAAATTTCTAACCACATTCTACATTTGTATTAATGTATGCTAAACTCTATTTCATGGTACTTGAGCATCTTTTAACTTTTTTTAGAAAATAATTTAGTAAAACTTCTTATACTCCCTAAATTAGTGGACTAACCCTTATAAAATCGCTATTCTCTAGAGAAATGGAGACAAAAAAGGTTAGAAACCTCTTTGACTATCATCATATATTAGTACAGGAGGCAACTATGCAATAAAGCAATATTTTTATATTTTTTGAACTTTTCTCAAAATCTATTTGTTAATCCCTACGAAAATATCGAGTTTTACGTTAAACGTTTATACTGAATCTTATACTTTTAGTGTTGTTTTATAATTTCTAACCAAATTCTACATTTGAATTAATATATGTTAAACTCTCTTTCGTGGTATATGAGAATCGTTTTAATTTTTTTAATCAATTAGTTTTGTAAAACTTTATAATACTCCCTAAATCGGTGGAATAACCACTATAAAATCGTTAATTTCTTGAAAAACCGGAGATAAAGAAGGCTCCAAACCTATTTGAACATCATCATATGTTAGTGCAGGATGCAACTATGCATTAAGACAATGTTGTCATATTTTTCAAAATTTTCTCAAAATCTATGTGTTAACTCCAACGAAAAATATTGAGTTTTTGGTAAATGCTTTATATGCTGAAACCAATAATCTTTAGTGTTGTTTTAAAATTTCTAAACACATTCTACATTTGTATTAGTGTATGCTAAACTCTATTTCATGGTACATGAGCATCGTTCAATTATTTTTAGAAAATAATTTAGTAAAACTTCTTATACTCCCTAAATTAGTGGATTAACCATTATAAAATCGTTATTCTCTAGAGAAATGGAGACAACAAAGGTTACAAACCTCTTTGACAATCATCATATATTAGTACAGGTGGCAACTATGCATTGGCAACTATGCATTAAAGCAATAATGTTATATTTTTTATTTTTTCTCAAAAACTATGTGTTAATCCCTACGAAAATATTGAGTTTTACGTTAAACGATTTATATACTGAAGCTTATACTTTTTAGTGTTGTTTTATAATTTCTAACCACATTCTACATTTGTATTAATGTATGTTAAACTCTCTTTCTTTGCATATGGGAATCGTTTTAATTTTTTAATCAATTAATTTAGTAAAACTTTATAATACTCACTAAATCGGTGGAATAACCATTATAAAATCGCTAATTTCTTAAAAAATGGAGACAAAGAAGGCTCTAAACCTATTTGAACATCATTATATGTTAATGCAGGATGCAACTATGCATTAAAACAATATTGTCATATTTTTCGAAATTTTCTCAAAATCTATGTGTTATAACCCCTACGAAAATATTGAGTTTTTGGTAAATGTTTTAACTGAAACCAATAATCTTTAGTGTTGTTTTAAAATTTCTAACCACATTCTACATTTGTATTAATGTATTATAAACTTTTTTTCATGGTACATGAGCATCGTTTAATTTTTTTTAGAAAATAATTTAGTAAAACTTCTTATACTCCCTAAATTAGTGGACTAACCATTATAAAATCGCTATTTCTAGGAAAATGGAGACAACAAAGGTTACAAACCTCTTTGACCATCATCATATATTAGTACAGGTGGCAACTATGCATTAAAGCAATATAGATATATTTTTTGAATTTTTCTCAAAATCTAAGTGTTAACCCCTACAAAAATATTGAGTTTTACGTTAAACGCTCTACATACTGAAGTTTATACTTTTTAGTGTTGTTTTATAATTTCTAACCACATTCTACATTTTTATTAATGTATGTTAAACTATCTTTCGTGGTATATGGGAATCGTTATAATTTGTTTTATCAATTAATTTGGTAAAACTTTATAATACTCCATAAATCGGTGGAATAACCACTATAAAATCGCTAATTTCTTGAAAAATAGAGACAAAGAAGGCTCTAAACCTATTTGAACATCATCATATGTTAGTGTAGGATGCAACAATGCATTAAAATAATATTGTCATATTTTTAGAAATTTTCTCAAAATCTATGTGTTAACAACAACGAAAAATATTGAGTTTTTGGTAAATGCTTTATATACTGAACCCTATTATCTTTAACGTTTTTTCAAAATTTATAACCATATTTTACATTTGTATTTATGTATGCTAAACTCTATTTCACGGTACATGAGCATCGTTCAATTGTTTTTAGAAAATAATTTAGCAAAACTTCTTATACTCCCTAAATTAGTGGACTAACCATTATAAAATTGTTATTCTCTAGAGAAATGGAGACAATAAAGGTTACAAACCTCTTTGACCATCATCATATATTAGTAAAGGTGGCAACTATGCATTAAAGCAATATCGTTATATTTTTTTTATTTTTCTCAAAATCTATGTATTCATCCCTACGAAAATATCGGGTTTTACGTTAAACGCTCTATATACTGAAGCTTATACTTTTTAGTGTTGTTTTATAATTTCTAACCACATTCTACTTTTTTATTAATGTATGTTAAA
Organism: Brassica napus; assembly: GCF_020379485.1. NCBI lineage: Eukaryota > Viridiplantae > Streptophyta > Magnoliopsida > Brassicales > Brassicaceae > Brassica > Brassica napus. The sequence continues at coordinate 124,694 of NC_063439.1, read as the reverse complement.
CTCTCTTTTGTGGTATATGAGAATCGTTATAATTTGTTTTATCAATTAATTTAGTAAAACTTTATAATACTCCATAAATCAGTGGAATAACCACTATAAAATCGTTAATTTCTTGAAAAACGGAGACAAAGAAGGTTCCAAACCTATTTGAACATCATCATATGTTAGTGCATGATGCAACTATGCATTAAAACAATATTGTCATATTTTTCGAAATTTTCTCAAAATCTATGTGTTAACACCTACGAAACATATTGAGTTTTTGGTAAATGCTTTATATACTGAAACCTATAATCTTTAGTGTTGTTTTAAAATTTCTAACCACATTCTACATTTGTATTAATTTATGCTAAACTCTATTTCATGGTACATGAACATCGTTCAATTTTTTTTAGAAATTAATTTAGTAAAACTTCTTATACTCCCTAAATTAGTGGACTACCCTTTATAAAATCGTTATTCTCTAGATAAATGGAGACAATAAAGGTTCCAAACCTCTTTCACCATCATCATATATTAGTACAGGAGACAACTATGCATTAAAGCAATATTGTTATATTTTTTGAATTTTTCTCAAAATCTATGTGTTAACCCCTACGAAAATATTGAGTTTTACGTGAATCGCTCTATATACTGAAGCTTATACTTTTTATTGTTGTTTTATAATTTCTAACCACATTCTACATTTGTATTAATGTATGTTAAACTCTCTTTCGTTGTATATGTGAATCGTTATATTTTGTTTATCAATTAATTTGGTAAAACTTTATAATACTCCCTGAATCGGTGGAATAACCAATATTAAATCGCTAATTTCTTGAAAAATTGAGACAGAGAAGGCTCCAAACCTATTTGAACATCATCATATGTTAGTGCATGATTCAACTATGCATTATAGCAATATTTTCATATTTTCGAAATTTTCTCAAAATCTATGTGTTCGAAAAATATTGAATTTTTGGTAAATGCTTTATATACTGAAACCGATAATCTTTAGTTTTGTTTTAAAATTTCTAACTACATTATACATTTTTATTAATGTATGTTAATCTCTATTTCATGGTATATGAGTATCGTTCAATTTTTGTTTAGAAAATAATTTAGCAAAACTTCCTATACTCCCTAAATTAGTGGACTAACCATTATAAAATCGCTATTTCTAGAGAAATGGAGACAACAAAGGTTACAAACCTCTTTGACCATCATCATATATTAGTACAGGTGGCAACTATGCATTAAAGCAATATTGTTATATTTTTTGAATTTTTACTCAAAATCTACGTGTTAATCCCTACGAAAATATTGAGTTTTACGTTAAACTCTCTATATACTGAAGCTTATACTTTTTAGTGTTGTTTTATAATTTCTAACCATATTCTACATTTGTATTAATGTATGTTAAACTCTCTTTCTTGGTATATAGGAATAGTTATAATTTTTTTATCAATTAATTTAGTAAAACTTCGTAATACTTCTTAAATCGGTGGAATAACCACTATAAAATCGCTATTTTCTTGGAAAAAAAGTGGCAAAAAAGGCTCCAAACCTCTTTTAACATCATCATATGTTAGTGCAGGATGCAACTATGTATTAAAACAATATTGTCATATTTTTTGAAATTTTCTCAAAATCTACGAAAATATTGAGTTTTTGGTAAATGTTTTATATACTAAAGCCTATAATATTTAGTTTTGTTTTAAAAATTTTAACCATATTATACATTTGTATTAATGTATTCTAAACTCTATTTCATGGTACATGAGCATTGTTTAATTTTTTTTATAAATTTATTTAGTAAAACTTCATATACTCCCTAAATTAGTGGAATAACCTTTATAAAATCCCTATTCTATAGAGAAATTGAGGCAACAAGGGTTCCAAACCTCTTTGACCATCATCATATATTAGTACAGTGGGCAACTATGCATTAAAGCAATATTGTTACATTTTTGAATTTTTCTCAAAATGTACCCCTACGAAAATATTGAGTTTGACGTTAAACGCTCTATATACTAAAGCTTATACTTTTTATTGTTGTTCTAAATTTTCTAACGATATTCTAATTTTGTATTAATGTATGTTAAACTCTCTTTCATGGTATATGAGAATCTTTCTATATTTTTATCAATTAATTAGTAAAACTTCATAATACTATCTAAATCAGTGGAATACCACTATAAAATCGTTATTCTCTTGAGAAACAGAGACAACAAAGGTTCCAAGCCTCATTGAACATCATCATATGTTAGTGCAGGATGCAACTATAAAAAATATTGTCATATTTTTTGTATTTTTCTCCAAATCTATGTATAAATTGCTACGAATATATTGAGTTTTACGTTAAACAAACTATATACTAAAGTCTATACTTTTTAGAGTTTTTTTAAAATTTTAACCACATTTTACATTTGTATTAATGTATGTTAAACTCTCTTTCATGATGCATGGAAATCGTTCTAATTTTTTATCAATTAATTTAGTAAGACTTCATAATACTCCCTAAATCGGTGGACTATAGCCACTATAAAGTCGTTGTTTTTCTAGAGAAACGGAGACAACAAAGGTTCCAAAACTCCTTGAACATTAATATGTTTGTTCAGGATGGAACTATGCATAATATTGTCATTTTTTTTTGAATTTTCTCAAAATTTATGTGTACCCTCTACGAAAATATTGAGTTTTCGGTAAATGCTCTATATATTCAAGCCTATAATCTTTAGTGTCGTTTTAAAATTTCCTACCACATTCTACATTTGTACTAATGTATTTTAAACTCTATTTCATGGTACATGGGCATCTTTCTAATTTTTTATCAATTATTTTAGTAAAAATTCATATAATCCCTAAATCAGTGGACTAACCATTATAAAATCGCTATTTTCTAGAGAAACACAGACAACAAAGGTTCCAAGCCTCTTTAATCATCATCATATGTTAGTTTAGGATGCAACTATTCATTAATACAATATTGTTATATTTTTGAAATTTTTCAAAATCTATGTATATACCCATACAAAATATTGAGTTTTACGTTAAACGCTCTATATACTGAAACCTAAAGTTTTTAGTGTTGTTTTAAAATTTCTAATCACATTCTACATTTATATTAATGTATGTTAAACACTCTTTCACGATATATGTGAATCGTTATAAGTTTTTTATCAATTAATATAATACTCCCTAAATCGGTGGAATAACCACTATAAAATCGATATTTTCTTGAAAAATGGAAACAAAAAAGGCTCCAAACCTCTTTGAACATCATCATATGTTAGTGCATGATGCAACTATGCATTAAAACATTATTGTCATATTTTTCGAATTTTTCTCAAAATCTACGAAAATATTGAGTTTTTGGTAAATGCTTTATATACTGAAGCTTATAATCTTTAGTGTTGTTTTATAATTTCTAACAACATTCTACATTTATATTAATGTATGTTAAACTCTCTTTCATGGTACATGAGCATCGTTTATTTTTTTTTATAAATTAATTTTGTAAAACTTCATATATGCTTTAGATTGTTACGAACCGCACCACAAAAATCTCTATATATATTATATATCTATATGTTTTTATAACTGTTAGAACCGCACCGCAGTTGAACCGCTTGTCTCGCACCGTTCAATCTGCAGTTACCATTCGGAGCCATAATCTCGAATTAGTAGACTAATCGTTATAAAATAGATAGGCCGAAGAAAAACATCTCCGATCAATCCAAAACATTTGAGCATTTCTTAGAGCAAAAAGGTAGAAATAAATTATCCAATAAAGGCCTATTAAAACTGAAATGGGCTTAAAGCAATATCCACCACTCATCAATTATCCACTCCTTGTAAAAAATTTATAAAATTCAAAAAGACACATTTAAAGGGGTTGCTCACCTTTTTTTTCTGCTAAAGATTCTTAGCTTGTAGCCACAAAATCCAAAACAGAGAGAGAATATATAGCTTTTTATGGATTCTCTTCGATTCAACCTTCAGCAATCTCCCTTTCAGTTGAGACCCAGAAGAACTATTCGACCAAGAATCACTAACATTTCGAACCAAACCGAAGAAACCGAAACGCGACCACCATCCTCGGCCGGTAAGATCCAACGGTTAGTACTCAACAATGAAGGTCGTACTAAACTCAACGCCGGTCCTGACCGCGAATTCTATTCATACCCACGATTCGTGAACCACGTCGACGACGGTTTCATATCCTCCTTAACGGATCTCTACAGAAACCGGTTAAGATCCGGTTCGATTGTATTAGACCTGATGAGCTCATGGGTTAGCCATCTACCAGAAGAGGTGAAGTACGAGAAAGTAGTGGGACATGGTCTTAACGCACAGGAGCTTGCCAGAAACCCTAGAGTCGATTACTTCTTCGTCAAGGATCTTAACGAGGATCAGAAACTCGAATTCCAAGACAAATATTTCGATGCGGTTTTATGTTCTGTCGGTGTACAGTATCTACAACAACCCGAAAAGGTACCTAACATTAAAATAATATGTATATGAACATATGTCTATTTCCTAAACCGGACATGCGTACTAATGCTGCGTAGGTGTTTGCGGAAGTGTATAGAGTGTTGAAACCGGGAGGTGCGTTGATAGTGAGTTTTAGCAATCGGATGTTTTATGAGAAAGCAATCAGGGTTTGGAGAGATGGAACCGAGTACGGTCGGGTGCAACTGGTGGTTCAGTACTTTCAGTCTGTCCAAGGGTTTACTCAGCCGGAGACCATCCGGCAACAGCCTCCTCCTGGTGGAGGAGCTGAGAAACCGGTTTTGAATTGGTTTATGGGTTTAATTGGTTTAGCTTCTAGGCCGGACCCTTTTAATGCTGTGATTGCTTATAAGAATTTCAAACCTCTGTATGAGTAAACAAACAAATAGTCTATTATTTCATTTGAGAGTATAAATGCATTGTCACGTTTTTTCTAATATTACTATGAGTGGAAAATATATAGAAAAGAAGTTGATCTTGAATAACAAGTTTGAAACATAGATAAGCAAGAAAAAGAAGCTTTGAATTAGAAGACCAAATCCAGCTGGAGAAACTTACAAGACAAATTCAAAAACAGTAAAAAAAAGAAAATTCTAGATTTTTAGAAACCAATGAGATTGGAGGAACCTGTAATACAAAAGAATTAACTGAAAGAAAAATCAGACATACACACTGTGGAAATTATAATATATTCTAACATAATTTTCAATAGCATGCATGCGTTTGTGTGTGATTCGTTTTGTTCCTAGATTCATGGACAATTTTAACAATATCCAAGCAAGGTAGCTTTGTCCCTTTCCACGAGTATCACGAGTTGTCTATATCATGAACTTTTTTTAATTTTATCTATGACAACATTACTAAAAAAATGCGTTATATTATGTTAATTGCATGTAGTACGTACTACTGATATACAGTTAATTAGTAATGTTAAGTAGCTATGAAGAAGTTACCAACCAAACAAATTTGGTTACGTTTTTATCAAAGGAAACGTCTACGGAAGTGTCAAAGACACAAAACAAATATTGAACCATAGATGAAGCAAAGAAGTTGATTCGAAGTTACCACTTGTTTTCTTAATCCCTTTTCACGTGTATATATATATACATGCATGTGTACTAACCCAATCATTCACCTCCTCAACCCATCATATCCTTCACATATCGATTTTTCTTCAACCCCTACCTCCTCGGCGAGTATGGCCAAACGCTTCCAGTTGAACCCAAAGCCCTTCAGTACTGACCCACCAGCCGATCCTCTCAAAAGGGTCTCTCTGATCCCAAGATCCGCCGAGCAGAAGCTGACTGATAACCTAGGCGAGAGGCGTCCCGTACCCGCGAAAACTCACGAAGACGGTGAACAATCAGATGGTCACCATGTTGCTCCTCCTCCCAAAACTGTGGAACCTACTAAGGTGATGGATCATGAGACCGAGAAGAAGGGTTCCATTACCCCTAAGACCGCACATCATCCTCACTCATCTGAGGATATCGTCGCTGCCAATAGTCGACACTCTTTGGTGCCGAGATCACTGGGTGACAACTCTCTCGGTGGAAGATTTGGACCGGGAAAGAAACAAGCTTTCCATAGAAATGGGAGACCCATGTTTTCACTTTCTGATGACAGAGTGATGGCTGATAGAGTCTTGAAGACTCATAGTCCAGACATGATCTTCTTTGATGTCAAATCACTTCTCTCCGTTGTTGACGACATCTTCAAGTCTCATGTCCCATCCATCGACTCCTCTGCTCCTAAGGTTTTTTGTTTCTTGCTCCGCAATCAATCCCCAGCATTTCAATATATTGACTAATTTTATTTTTCTTTCAAATTCAAAATTGTGTAGCCGTCACTCGTTTTCAAGGACTATGCTGACCATGTCTCCTTTGAAACTTTCGCGGACCTCATCGATCAAATCTCTTGCGAGGTATTTACATACAGTCATCCCATATGAAGCTTTTATTTTTCTAAAAAGTATCAATGTCTCTGACACAGATCGAGTGCAAGTGTCTTCATGGAGGTGAGTCTCACGGTATGAGGACAACAGGGCTTCATTTAGACAGTCGCAATACGACGACGTTCTCTGTTCTGGGCATGGTCTCCAAATACCGCTGGGATGCTAAGCTAGTCCTTATCCTAGCCGCTTTGGCCGTGAAATACGGCGTTTTCCTCCTCCTGGCGGAGACATACGCAACAAATCAGCTCACTAAATCTCTGGCACTCATCAAACAGCTGCCTAGCATCTTCTCTAGGCAGAACGCGCTACACCAGCGTCTCGACAAGACCCGAGTTCTGATGCAAGACATGGTTGATCTCACCACTACCATCATCCAGATCCATCAACTCCCACCTCACCACATCACACCCGCGTTTACCGATCATGTCCCCACTGCAGTTTACTGGATTATTCGCTGTGTTCTGATCTGCGCTTCTCATATCAGTGGCGCCAGCGGTTTCAAGCAGGAGTACGTACACAAATATATTCTTATTTCGAAGATTTCTTGTCCTTCAAGAAAGCAGTTTTTTAAAAAAAAATAAAACTAATCATATTTGGGGTGTGCAGCCAAATCATGTCGTTTATGGAAGTTTCGGAGATACATGAGAATAGTGAAAGGCTTAGGAAGATCAATGCTTATCTGCTAGAACAACTCAAGAAGAGTCACCTGACCATAGGTGAGATTTATATGCATAATTCAAGTTCGTTTTAAGCTCTCTTTCTCTTTGATTTTCTCATCTGGAAGCTCTCTGTATACAGAGGATGGTATCATGGAAGAAGAGTATCAAGAACTCATTCAGACATTCACTACTATCATTCACATTGACGTTGTTCCTCCTCTCATTCGTCTTCTCAGACCCATTGATTTTCTTTACCATGGAGATGGTGCTTCCAAGAGACGCGTAATCTATATACTAATTTTTCTTTCAAATCTCTTTGCCGCTCCGTTTCTGCCTTTTGATTATGTTTTCAACCATTATTAACCTAGGTTGGGATCAATGTGCTCACCCAAAAGCACGTGCTTCTTCTTGTATCTGACCTAGAAAACATCGAAAAAGAGCTCTACATCCTCGAATCTCTCTACACAGAAGCCTGGCAGCAATCATTCGAGATTCTATGGGTCCCAGTTCAAGATTTCTGGACAGAAGCCGATGATGCTAAGTTCGAGTCACTTCATTCCAACATGAAGTGGTACGTTCTTGGAGAGCCTCGGAGGTTAAGGAGATCTGCTGTGAGGTTTATGAGACAATGGTGGGGATTCAAGAACAGACCTATACTCATTGCACTTGATCCCAAAGGTCAAGTTATGTCCACTAACGCTTTCCCCATGGTCTGGATCTGGCAACCCTACGCCCATCCATTCACGACCTCAAGGGAACGTGATCTCTGGGGTGAGCAGGAGTGGAATCTTGAGTTCTTGATTGATGGCACTGATCCTCACTCCCTCAACCAGGTTTTTCTTGAGATTGTGAAAATAGAGTATTTATAAAATCATATTCCTTGCGCAACAAGTAACCTAAAGAAAATGAGTATTTTTCTTATATCAGCTTGTTGAAGGAAAATACATATGTATCTATGGGGGAGAAGACATGCAATGGATCAGAAACTTCACGAGTCTGTGGCGTCGTGTCGCAAAAGCCGCAAACATTCAACTCGAGATGGTTTATGTTGGGAAAAGGAACCCTAAGAAGGGAATCGAGCCGATAATCAACACAATCAGAGAAGACAACCTCAGCCACACACTTCCGGACTTGTTCCAGATCTGGTTCTTCTGGACGAGGATCGAGAGCATGTGGGAGTCGAAGCAACGGATGCTAAAAGCCCACGGAACCAAAGGGTTTAAAGAAGAGGAAAAGGACCTTGTTCTGCAAGAAATCGTTGCTTTGTTAGGTTTTGGAGGAGAAGGAGATGGGTGGGGACTGGTGAGTAAAACTTCCGACTTGATGGTTCGTGCCAAAGGTAACTTGTTTTCGAATGCTTTGGCTGAATATAACGAGTGGGAAGTCAACATTCCCGCACATGGTTTTCTGAAAGCGCTCAATGACCATCTCTTGATGCGTATCCCACCCCACCACTGCACAAGGTTCATGCTTCCTGAGACTGCTGGGATTATACCCAATGAGGTCGAGTGCACCGAGTGCCGTAGGACCATGGAAAAGTATTACTTGTACCAATGCTGCCTTGAGTGAGATCGATCCGACAATATTGGTTTGGAAGCTTCTACAACATTCTAATAAAACCAAAGTTTGCGTCTTTTTCTCCTTCAAATAATTTCTCTCGTGTTTCTCTACTTCATGTTGTTGTTGTTGCCGTTGCTTCTGGTCTATGAACGAAGTATATTTGTACTAAAATTTGTTCATTTGTGATTTGAAAAATAAAATACAAAGAATTTATGTATTTCAAAGCTTTTAGAACAATAACCCGACTGAGTAGTGTTCTCCTTTGTTGATTTCTTGAGTCTTAAACTTCTATAACACTGGTTAGCTTACAAAAATAATTGATTTTCTTCTTCTGTTGTCCGTAATCAACTTTTTAATTGAACACTAGACCACATTCTTTATGAATTTGATTAGTAGAAAGTGAGCTGAGTGTCCTAAAAAGAAACGTAGAAATCTCTCTCTGTCCCGATTTTCGAGGTCGTGCCGCACCCCATCTTCCTCGACGCCGGAGAGGCTTTTGGCCGCCGGCGTCGGGTTCTCTGTTCCACCAGTTTCTCTTTACCGTCCGCTGCTTCTTACATCGTCGTCTTCAGCCTCTGTGTTATCGTCATCTTCAACATCGCCATCCCATCGGTTCTCTCTATCGCCACTACCTCGGGTCGTTGTTTGAGCTCTCCCAGCTCTGACTTTGGCTCCGGGAATCTCTGGAATTCTGGTCTAAGACTCACCTCTCCTAGGTCGTCGCCCAGATCTGTGCTCTATTCGCCGCCTAAAGCTTCAATGAAGACATCTCTGTTTGAAGACAGTCTCCGATGGGCTCATGTCCCCACACCGCAACCGCATCGCACTTCAACAGCCCTCGACGAATTGGTGACTGGGAATCATGTTTTTCCACTCTCATACTGTCGAATAGATCCTGTGCCATGGTGGGTGATGTACTCGAGCCTTCTGCTACAAACCGTCTCCACCGTATCTCCGTTTGATCCATCTCTGGTCGGCCCCTTCATTGACTCCAACGCAGGCTCCTCTGAGGATGGATTTGTCTCCTCCCCATCAAGACCCGTCGTGTCTACTCAAGGCTCCGATGAATACAACCGGCTACCGGTGGGTGTCCCATCTTCTTCTCGCGGCGGCGTCCGTGGTCCCAGCTTCCCATCTGACCTAAACCTAATCTTTTGGGCCTCTTCAAGTATTTGGGCCTTCCCTGATGTATTGGGCCTTAACCTAAACATTTCCTATATTGTCAAGTGCCTTCACCATCAGTGCCCCATCCGACAATTTCCTCCGACTTACTCATCCATTCTGGTATTTTCAGTGCCAAAAACAATTATGTATTCGGAGAGGAAGATATCATCAACCATCTTACCATCCCGCTCACCGAACAGTGTGATTACCGGATCGATTGAGATTCACCTAGTCTCCCGGATCAACATCGTCGGTGGTAGAGCTGATATCAGTGGTCGCTACCCAAAGGTATTTTCTTGCGGTCTCTTACCACGTTTCCCTCCGTATGTGTCCATATCAAGCTTCATAGTATCAAATTCAATTATGGAACTGGAGATGATGTTAGACCCGTCCAGATCACTGTACGTTTCACTGAAGATGCTCTCTACTATGTATAAGATTCAGATAATCTTCTCAGAGATTACTGATGGAGATACGGTTGTTTGTTTGCTCGACTATTTATCTAGTTCTAGCTGTACTTCGGTTCAAACCCATTCGCTTGGGTGTATCAACGTCGTTTACGACTATAGCTAGCTTGTTGGAGCTTTCAATTCAGGGATAAAAGTGAAGATCATCCAAGGATTTCTTCACATTGAGCAAGCCTCTCCCACCAACATCATATCGTCTGTTTTAATGTACTATTTGTTGTTCATCTTATCTTCGACTATGGCTCCTGTTATAACCACTTAGACTTTTGAGTTTTAATATATATTTCGTGTTACAAAAAAAGATTAGTAGAAAGTGAACATATAGCTTTCTGAAACTAAAATTAGTTTAGAGCTAACAAATTAGATCACTAACTAGATAATAAATAAACAGTCAACAAATGAACAGTTTCTGGCATATAAATAAAATTTAGACATCACTTTGTCGTGGATCTTTAGTACATAGATGAACGTTGACAACAAAAAGAATAATGTAACATACATGAGATATATTTAAGGTTTCCAAATAAAGTTTGTCATTATTAAATTTCCCACATTGCTTGGATAAGAGGATTTTTTGGGATAATATCCAAACGATGTGGCAATCTTTTACTAACTTTTGATTATGAGTTAGACAAACTTTTTATAATACATGTATAATAGTCTATCTTGTTATAGTATATGCGTGATGTTGGGGTTCAACTGTTTTTTATTAGATGCTCACATTTAAGAAATTTTAATAAACGACTCATATCGCTTGAGCAAAAAGTTTTTGAACAATATATAAGTGTTGTGGCGGTATTACATTTTGTCAACAACAAAACTAATTAATGTTACAAATTAAAGGGGAAAGCATCGATTACTAGCCAGCTGTAGTTTAAAATTTTAGCTAAATTGTTTTCGAATTATTGCATAAATAATCTCTTTTTTAGATACTGCAACCAAAAGGTACCAAGAAATACTCATTTGTTTTGTATGGAATTCAAATTAATCCAAGTTACGAACTTGTGGTAAATTTTGAGAAGAAGAACAAGTCATGCAGTGTTCAAATAAAAAAAAGAACAAGTCATGCAGATTTAATTCCAAACATACCAACATTACCTTTAGATACTACCAAATATTTAACAAAGCATAACTTTTATAAAAGGAATTGCATTTGATTCGTATATCCTTGGTTACTCTAGTTTTGCCATTTTTTATTCTAGCATTATCCTATATATATGAACTTATAGAAATTCATAGTTTTACCCCAAAAAGAGCAAAGAATCACTTCACACCTTTTGTTCACCTCACTCTTAATGCTATTTTGTGATACACGAGTAATATATACGTACTATAAAAAATAAACTAAATAAAAGTAAATGACAGAATCCACAAAATTATATTGCATAAGGGAAGCAACATAAGAATAAAAGCAAAGTAGCAATTAAACTCCATGTGTTCTAGGTTTGTTTTCTCGATCTCTTTTAGTAATATAAACTGCGAAATTAAATTACATGGTTGTCCAAATGATCACCGTTGTATTTGTTATATAACATATAAGAATGAATTCTTTCTTGGATGAAACATAAGAGTGATTACTAGCTATGGCCAATATGGAATATTTGATGATACAACGAAATACACAGAAAATAGCTTTTTGATATCATTATTATCAATATATGAATGTATAGGCTCTGGCCGTGTCTAAAACGTGATACTACAGAATAAATTTGTTTAAATAAATATATAGGGACCAAACGATCAAAGGTGATAGTGTATAAAATCAATCGTGTAATAGTAAATAGTAAAGTGTAAACTAATCTCTCTTAATCCATATTTCCTCTATATGAATCGGAGTCAATAAACGCTCAAGCTTCGGTGAACCGTGAATATTACTATATACAGAAAAAAATGTAGTAAAAAATCTAATACATGGCGTACATTTTATAGTTTAGGTTAATACTACTCTATAGTAGCGACATTCACGTGGACGGTTGCTATATCTAAAAACATTCTTCTAAAGTAAGATACCAAAAAGAAAAGAAACAAAAAAAAAAGCATTCTTGGTTTATATTCTTGTAGATTTAATTTAATTGTTGCCGAAGCAAAGTAGTTGATTCCCAATTTGGAAAATGGAGTATTTAAAGGCTAGTAGTTGATTTCGCATAACACACACCAATTCAAAACTCCCTAGCTAGCTCTTCTTCAGAAGCAACCAAACCAAGAAATGGAGTCACTGATCAAGTCCCAGCACGCTCAGAAACAAGCTGGCCACAGTGGTAAAGCTCCGGGTACGGAGATTATACCGGCGACGACGGGACTAACGATGTCATCGGACGAGAGCATGATGCTGAAGCTGATCCAACAAACACACTCCCCTGATGCTCGCGAAGTCCAAGTGCGTGGCCTTCTCTCTCTCGTTGAAGATATTCTCGATCGTGCCACTCTTGACTCCGACGACTCCAACGCCTCCGTTAGTGTACATATAACACGTTTCATAATTACTTTATTCGTATGACATAAAATGTTAAGCACTTGTTTGAATTCGCAGATGCTCCCATTGCCTACGGATGATAAACTGATGCAATCAAGCATGATGAGCGTTCTTGATAGCGTCTCATATGCTATCGATCGCGTCGCCTGCGAGGTGAACTCGGTTTTTCTTTATTTAGAATTACATTCGGTATAACTTGGGAAACAAGCAAATATAAGGATTTGGTGTGTTTGGTTACTTTCATGATATATAGAACTAATCAGTTTATGGAAGATTTTACTTTGGTTTTGGTTTAATTATCTTGGTTTGAATGGGAAACCCAAATTTGTAGCCATCATACCCTGTAAAATTTGTTATACAATTTACCACCAAAACCTAATTTGCGAAATAACTTGTGAAACAAGCAAATATAAGGATAAGTTTAATTTTGCATGCACTGTCTTTATGTTTTTAATTATTATTATTGTAGATAGCCTACAAGTCTCTGACCGGATCAGACGCACATGAAATAACAATGTCAGTGTTCGAACACCTCTCGAGCTTCCACTGGGACGGCAAGCTAGTCCTGACTCTAGCCGCGTTCGCCTTGAACTACGGAGAATTTTGGCTTCTGGTCCAGTTCTACTCAAAGAATCAGCTGGCTAAATCCCTAGCTATGCTAAAGCTCGTCCCTGTTCAGAACAGAGTGACCCTCGAGTCTGTATCCCAAGGGCTCAACGATCTCATCCGTGAGATGAAGAGCGTCACCGCATGTGTAGTGGAACTCAGTGAGTTACCTGGTCGCTACATTACACTGGACGATCCTCAGCTGTCGAGAATCATCTCTACCATCCCAATCGCTGTCTATTGGACCATAAGAAGCATCGTGGCTTGCATTTCTCAAATCAACATGATCACTGCCATGGGACACGAGTGCGATGATGATTTTTATTTTATATCTTTTTATTGCTTTTGAGCTGTGACTCTTAACGATAATATTACTACTATAACAGGATGATGAACACTCAAATGGATTCATGGGAAACGTCCATGTTAGCTAACAAGCTCAAGAACATTCATGACCATCTCGCCGAGACCTTGAGACTTTGCTACCGTCACATAGGTTCGTACGGTCTCAATTCAACACATTGATCTCTCTCTCTCTCTCTCTGCTGACAAATAAAGGTAACAGAGAAGCAGAGGAGCTCAGAATCCTTAAAGATGTTGCATTCTCTATTCGACACAACACACATTGATAACATGAAGATTCTCACGGCCCTCATTCATCCTAAAAACCACACCATGCCATTGCAAGATGGTTTAACCAAGAGAAAGGTTTCTAAATTTCTTTTTTTATTTAAAAAAGGCCGTTCATGTAAACAAACTGCTCAATCAATCTAAAAAACTAAACTAGTAAGAATAAATTGTAGGTTCACTTGGACGTGTTGAGGAGGAAGACAGTGTTGTTGCTAATATCTGACCTCAACATATTGCAAGACGAGCTATCGATATTCGAGCAAATCTACACAGAATCAAGGAGCAGCTTGTTGGGAGCCGATGGTAAGAGTCATATGCCGTACGAGGTTGTGTGGGTTCCGATAGTGGATCCGATCGAAGATTACGAAAGATCACCGAGTCTGCAGAAGAAATTCGAGGCTCTCCGTGCACCTATGCCATGGTACACAGTGGATAGTCCAAAGCTGGTAGAGAGACATGTGGTGGAGTTTATGAGAGAGAGATGGCATTTCATGAACAAGCCAATACTTGTGGTGCTTGACCCACAAGGCAACGAGGCTAGTCTCAATGCGCTTCACATGATCTGGATTTGGGGGACTGAAGCTTTCCCTTTCACCAGAGCTCGTGAGGAAGAGCTCTGGAGGAGGGAGACCTTTACCCTTAACCTCATCGTCGATGGCATCGACGCTGTCATTTTCAACTGGGTAAATTAAAAAAGATATATGCATGGAAAGTTTCCATTTTTGGCTACCATCCAAATAATATGTTTTAATTAATGATGGCTGCGATTTGATTTACAGATAAATCCGGGAAATTACATATTCTTGTACGGAGGAGATGACTTGGACTGGATAAGAAGGTTCACAATGGCGGCCAAAGCAACGGCTAAAGATTCCGACGTGAAGCTGGAGATGGCTTATGTTGGTAAACGGAACCACAGCCACAGAGAACAGATCAGGCGGATCAGTGAAGCCGTCAGGGCTGAAAATCTGAGTCACAGCTGGGCCGAGCCTGCATTAATGTGGTTCTTCTGGGCTAGGCTCGAGAGCATGCTCTACTCCAAAATTCAACTCGGTAAATCCGATGATCACGATGAGGTAGGTACTCGTAAAACAAAATACTGAAACAAGAGTAGACTAGGGTTGGGAATGGTTTAAAATGTGTGGGTCTATCTATCAAATTATAGGTGATGCAAGGAATCAAGAAGATACTGAGCTACGACAAGCTTGGAGGATGGGCACTGCTGAGCAAAGGAGCTGAGATAGTGATGATAACTCACGGTGTCATTGAGAGGACTGTCACCGTCTACGACCGAACCTGGAAAACTCACGTCCCGACCAAAGGCTACAGCAAGGCAATGTACGACCACCATCATGACGAGGTTCTCAGGGAAACCGGACATCCATGCGCTCACTTTGATTTCCACATCACTGCTCGGAGCGGTCGGATTCCAGAGAAGATGAACTGCTTCGAATGCCACCGTCCCATGGAGAAGTACATGAGCTTCGCTTGTTGTCACGATGAGAAGCTCCTTGACCAAGACGAGAACTACAACTTCTAGATAAATAATAATAAAAAAAACCTATACTATACCCTCTTCGCGGTTCTTTTTCTTTACTTCAAATTTGGAAATTCTCTCATTTCCTTTATTTGTTTCAATAATTTCAGTGTTTGTATAACAGAATTGGCCCTGTCCATGTGTGTGGTTTGTCCTTTGTGGACCATGTTTCGTTGATTTATTTCTAAATAATTCTCAATAATAAAGTATTTCACTATTTCTTGAATGAATTTATATATATATATATTTTTTTTTTTTGTAACACGAGACTTATATTAAAGAGCTCAAAGAGCAAGAACGTTTACAACTGAAGCATATGATTCCGGAGACATGCTCGACGGTACAACAAAAGTAGAAAGCATTATGAAACATAGAAGGATAAAGCCTATAAGAGGCGAGTCAAACTCAGCAAGATGAAAAACCCCATAGAGAAGTTTCACCTTAATCCCTAAGGCGATTGTTCGCAAGAACAACTGATAGTCGAAATCGACGTTGATACACCAATAAGAAGCAGTTGGATTGTTGCGCGACAAGAGCTTTTGGTGAGAAGCTCCAAGACTTTGGGCAACACCAAGAAGAAGTCCTATCTGACTTGATTTGGCACTGAAGTTGGTAGGATCAGTTCTGAACTCAACAAAGCTTCTCAACGAGACTAGGTGAATCTCTAAAGCTAGTTTCGCCTTCTTAGGGACGCTTAGGACAATGGAGTTTGATGACGAACTCAACAGTTTACTCGGGTCAAAACTTTGGACCTCAACATTACCGTGTCGAAGCCAATAATTAGTAACCGAGACAGACCTGAGCATATTAACATCGCACTCGTTCTGGTTTAGCGTGTTTAAAGTAACGTCGGGTAAGAGGCAGAGTGTTTTGGAACAGTCGAGTCTCCTTGCACAATACTTCGGAGTGTTCCTCCGCTTTGTTGGAATGAGAGCACATGGCAGTGGAGGAGCGAACTGACCTTTTTCGATATCTCTTCCTAGGTGAGGAAGGAGGTTGAAACGCAGTGGACAGAACCTTGCAATTGGTGGAGATGACAAAAGGTCTACTCGGAAAAGCTTATCTCTATAGAGTACTTGGCGTTGACGCAGTGTTGGCTCAATGACAGATGGAAATACATCATTATCAAAGCCCGCAAGGAAGCTGACGAGGGTTGGTGAGATGCGCAGGTTGAAGACGGAGGCGGTGGCCGGATCTGGACTCCGAACTGAAAAAGACGCGATGCTACACGAGTGAGAGACGCCTCCTCGTCTAGAGCGGCGAAGGTTCGCAGCGATGATGAAGGAGACTAAATCGGAACGACATTGATGTACGGTGTAGTCTAAATAAGATACGGAGCAGCAGGACGGAGTCACGGCATCGGTGAAGGGATCTGAGGCGGTGTGGAGTGGTGGAGGCGCTTTAGAGATACAGAAACGATCAGATCTGGCGAGCCTCTGCTCGGGATGAGTAGACCTGGTGTCCCCGCTTGTACAAGGAGGCACGGTGCTGAGGGATGGAGAAGTGGGAGAGACGGCAATGATGAGGGGAGCGGTTGAACCCTGAGGCGCTAGATCTGGGGGAAGCATAGGACTAGTGGCTGAGGTTTGAAACGTGGTGGCGGAGGACAGGACGGAACTATGACGAGAGGAGGAGCGAATGGCGGAAGAGACGATGGACTTCAAGCATGTGCTTGATGGTGAGTGAGAAATTCTCGGTGGAGGGGCCACCGGAATCAAAACAGAGAGCAAGACGAGGTACATGGAGACGAGGAGAACAGAGTGTGAGGAGGGGAAGCGGTGACGCCGGCGAGCCGAGCCGCCGCCGGCGTCAATGACCATTGCTATGAAGCGGCGCCTAGGGTTGCGGGTCAGAGAGAAAGTAAATACAATCTTTGTAAATCTTTCTATACTTTCTTTCTATGTTTCATATATATATATATATATAATACATTTTGTCCCTTTGTTTTTTTTTTCCACTTCAAAATAACTTTTTGCTTTCCCTCTTTTTAATATTTCTAGATTCCATTTTGTTTATCGGGACCGCCATGAAGGACCCCAACATACACCTTTATATTTATTTCTTTCGAGTTTCACATGTTTTTACTTTTTTTTTTGGAAACACAACTTATATTAATGCAAGAAAAGAGTTAGGTGTCTGCCATAAATGCTTCACCCTCAACCAGACACATTTTTGCTAGCTTATCAGCAACATTATTCTGTACTCTCGAGATCCAAGAGCAAGAAAACTCATCAAGTGATCTACAAAAGAAGGTAATATCAGACATAATTCCTTATAGCTCCGGTGGAGCTTCTCCAGACGTGATGGCTTTTATCAGCGAGGCTGAATCCGAGTGGCAATGTAGGCGTTGAATCTCCATCTCTCTGCATTTGGCGATCACTTCCCTCATCGCAAGACCCTCTGCGGCCAGTGCCGAGCCAACGCATTGGACATAAGAGGTAAACTCAGACATTCTTTGTTGCGATTTTATTGTCCATCCAAGACCCGCTGCCTGAGTAGTTGCTCTCCATGATGCGTCTGTGGTAACGACTGTGCAGTTCTCTGCTATCCGGAGTCGAGGTTGGTTTTTTATGGCTGGCGGCTTTCTTTGTTTTTCTTGACTATTTATCCATTCTCTAGCCGAAACTATCGCTTTTGTCAATATCTCCTCTGCTGATGCTGAGTTCCCTTCAAACACAAATTTGTTTCTAGCACACCAAATCTGCCATAATATCCAGGGTGCTAATTGGCCTGAGACAATCCCGATTGGTGGTAGACAGGATCTTCCACACAAATCAAGCCAGTTACTCTGCAAATCTATCAATCCGCTAAGCTCAATGGCTGTTGCAAAGGGGGCATTTCTCCAAATTTCCTCTGCAAACGGACAGTGTAGGAACAGATGATCTATAGATTCTAGAGTACCACATCTCTTGCATAATCCATCTGATGGGATATGTCTCGCAATAAGTAACTCTCCCACGGGGATTGCCTGTTGGAACACTTTCCAGAGGAACATCTTAATTTTTGGGGAGGTATTTAAATTCCAAACACTCTTGAACCATTCCACTTCTCCCGCTGCCTCGACATGTTCCAATTCCTCTGTTTTCCTCGCAATGGATGTATGATAACCAGACTTTGTTGTGTACTCTCCTGATGGAGTGCTCAGCCATATTTGCTTGTCAGGCGCTCCCGTAATGCTTGGTTGAATTGCCTTGATAGTTCCTTCCCATTGTGGGAGCAGCATTTGAACTGTTTCCATATTCCAGATTTTAGAGTTTTCATGGAATAGGTATGCCACCTTTAGATTCCTTGAGGCTTCTGTCGCTGGTCCTGTGGGTCTCAACTGATCGGTAAGACTGAGCCATGGGTCATTCCACACGCTGATTGACGAGCCGTCTCCTACCACCCATCCCATATTTTCCTTTAGAAGATCCATGCCGACAAGAATCCCACGCCAGCCATGTGATATTGCAGATTTTTCAGTGACATCCATGAAGCTTTCTGAGTGGTAGTATTTGCCTTGTAGGATCCTTGACATCAAATGTTTTTACTTTCTTATGTCTTTTTGAGCAACAAAGATAATTCATTAAGGGACTCACTCAGAAAAAGGGCCAAAGGGAGAGTTGTGAATTTGTGATACAAAGATACTTTCTTATGTTCTTATCATCTAATTTGTTGGGTTTTATATATCTTCTTCTAAATGTTTTTTTTCCTACGTAAGGGCATCTTTAACCCAAATACTTATGGAAAGAGTGCTTAACAAAAAATAATATAATAGTATGTGGGTTCCAGGGTGGGACCCACAAAATTTTAAGCACCAGCTTTTTTGCAGTCCATTAGAACACCGCTGCTTGCACTGTTTGCGGGCTCCACTGACACGTGAATTGTTAGGTTAATAGTGCTCTAAGAGCATGTTTATTGTAACTCTTTTAGGTTGGGTCTCTTACCATAATATAAGATACGGTCTCTTAGTTTTTAACTAGAAAAGCTAAGAGACGTCTCTTAAAATAAGAGATATAAGAGACGTCTCTTAGTTTTTTTAGTTAAAAACTAAGAGACCGTATCTTATATTACGCTAAGTGACCGTATCTTATATTACGCTAATAGACCCAACTCAAGAGAATTACAATAAACATGCTGTAGCTGATATCTCATTTTATTGTCCATTGAATTATAGCATTCAGTGTGCCCCTCATGTTGTCAATTTAATGTTTTATTTTCTTTGTTTTGGGCCATATGCTCATGTGTGGTCCATCTTATTAATTTCAGATATTTCTTTTCTTTCTTTTTTTATTCCCAGTAAAGCATGAATTATTTACTTATAAATAATCGTATTGTTATATGCTTAGAATACAAATCCATAATTTCTTCTTTTGATGTAAGCCATAATTAATAAGGAAACTTTCATTTGTTAAACCAATTATTAAAAAAACACTTTCATTTAAGTAATATGATGGATCTTTTTTATGCACGTTGGATTAGTCTAATCAAGGCTTAAATGTTAACAGAACACAAGTGTCTGATCACATGGCCTATGATTTTATCTAATTACCGACCCTCTCATGCTATTGTCCTTCTTCTCTGTCTAACGAGTATCTGATATATACTTCCAGTTTCTGCTATCTTATATGAAAAGTAGATACCTATAGTTTTCAAAGGAGTTATGAGATGTGTTATTATTCCGTGGTAAGTAATTTATTAATGTGATATCTAGTCATTATACTAACAAATCCCTCAGTTAACACAGTATCCAGCTGAAAATGTATGGAATGGAACATTCAATATATATGTACCCCCGGGTCTTTTTAATATATATTTATATATCAGCTCAGCATGCACCTATTTTTAAAAGAAAACTAGTGCTTCCACCCGTGCGGGCGCACGGGTGTCATTTTTTGTGAATGATTTATTTATGATACTTTTATTTAAAGGATGTCTAATCCGGATATCGGTTCGATTTCGGTTCTTTTTTTTTGGTTTTCGGTATTTCGGTTTATAAAGAATTTAAACCATATTAAAATCATGCATACTTTAGTTTGGTTCGGCTGATATACCATCAATTTTTTGTTTATTCGATTTTATACCAAAAACCATAAATATATTTATCATTTATAATATTTTTTTTGCAAATTTTGCTTTATATGGTTTGATATCAATTTTAATATATCATGAAGATATTTTGATTTTTAAATAGACTATTTTCATTTTTTATTTTACTATTTAAATTATAAGTAAACATAATAAGTTAATAATAGTAATAGTTTTTTAGAATAAAAATAAAAAATACTAATCCATAATACTATTAAATAACTAAATATTAGTACATATATTTGTCAACAAAAAGGTAAAAAATATGTTTTTTTTTTAATTTGATAAAAAACCTTTAACTTAATATAAAATATTAAATTACTAAAATCAACATTTTATGTGTGAAATCATATCAATAAAATAAATTATGTTATTAGTTATTTTATATAATTTACATATGATAATACTACTATAATTAATTGATCAATTTATATATCAAACCATATCTATTTACTGTGATTTCTAAAAATACATTCGATATATTCGGTATTACCAAATCTATATTTTCTGTACGTCGGTTTTGGTTTAATTGGTTCAGTTTTACCGGATTGGACACCTTATGTATACACATAAACATTCTTACTGTTTATATGTTCTAATTTATTGTTTAGATTATTCAGTTTCTTTAGTTGTTTGTTTATATGAATGTATTTGTACTTTGTAAAAAAAGGAATATAAATTTAAAATAATTTATACGAACTTATATATATATTATTATATATATGTATCATCCATTTGGACACAACTCTTTCAAATATTCCCAACGACTCAGCCTTGTACAGCAGCAGCTTCTTAATCAGCGTAGTTATTTACCCAAGTTAAGGTGAATGATAAACATGTCATGGTCAAAAGCCAGGGAGTAATATTAAAAATTGGTGCTTTTCTGGTGGCTGATGATCTAAAATGGATGTTTTACTTGAGAACTTTGGCGCATAAACTATGTGCCAAAAGAAAGTACGTACCACTTGATGGATGGGAGGCAACAATGCAGATTCGTTTGTCTTTATTATTTGTTGACAATTTCACTCCGGTCAAGTGCTCGCCAAGAGCTTGAAATGGACAACCAGCAGAGTTACTTGATCCACTGTCAGTTGTTTTACAGCATTGTGGTTGAGAAACCAAGAGCGTTTCCTTGAAACAAAAGCAAGAAAATAGTATTAGTAAGCAAAATTTTGATGACTCACTTAAAGAAGATGCTGCAGCTTAAGTCGGTTGATTTGTGACGTACGCTAATATGAGGTGATACCACGTCCGTTTCCATGATATCCTCTGTCTGCCTGCTACGTTTCATCATGCTTCTCATAGGTTATACCGTGTCCATTTCAACCATATCCTCAGTCTGCCTGCTACGCTTCCTCATGCTTCACGTTGTAACTTGAGGAGATTCAGGAGTCTTTCGTGTTCTTCCACTTTGATTTTTGTTGTAGTGAGGAACTCCCTCTGATATCAGCTCTTTTATTTTCTCAACTTGCTCGGAAAGTGTCTTGTCTGTAAATTTTTTTATGCCCAGTTAGTAAAAGGACAAAGCATTTGATATCAAAGAAAAGCTTGATTCATTAAAAAAAATTCAGCTTTCTTACTCTTTCGTTCTTCTTCCACAAGACACTTTTGAGACTCCAAACGCTCCTCGTCCCTGGTATATCTGTGGACCAAAACAGCCATGATTTTTACATTTCACAAGAATCCAGAAGGAAGTCCAAGGGAAGAGAAGATTAACACAGTAATACTACATGCCTGATTTCAGCTATCTCATTCCTCAATCTCTCCATGTTCTCCTTCAAATTCTGGTTTTCACTTCTCAAATGTTGTGTCTGAGGCTATAAAAGAAAAAGAGAGAAGGACAGGCAAAGAACATACTTTCAAAACACTGGAGTTCAGCAGGCAATTAACTACATAAAAAATTAAAGAAACTGAATTGTTATATAATTCCAAATGTTTACAAGGAAGCTTAGGGATTCGGAGTGGTATTGATGCTCTACTGTCAAACAAATTAGTAATCAAACCTAACGACACAGAAGCAAGTAATGAGAGAGTGAAAGTTGAAGTATGGATGAAAAAGGAAGAGACTTTCTCAGATGGTACCTGAAACAAAGGTAATGAACTCTCGTCTTCTTGTTTCCTATTAACCTCGTCCAATTCCGAAAACTTGAAAATTTCTGGAGACACAAATCGAAACGAAAGTTTTGAAAGTTTTCTAAAATCGAAATCCCTAGAAATTAAAATCAGAAATCAAACCTTGAAGGTGGTGTATTTGTCGTAGAGCTTGGCGCAGAGAGTTTCCATTTCCTACTGAAGAATCAAGAATAACAATTTGGAGATACAACGAAGAACACGATGCAAAATCAAGAAGAAAAAATAGATGGTAATGCTATGGTATAGTAATGCTACAAAACGACGGTGTATAAGCCCAGTGGCATTCTATTGTAATTGTTTGGGAAAAGTCAGGGCTAAGTACTATTTGTACTTCTCTTTTAATAGATTAGATATAGTGTGTATATTCATGATCTTGCGAACAAAACTTTTAAATTGGTTTTTGTCTTGTACCATTGAGGGGGGGGGGGGGGGGGGGGGGGGGGGGGGGGTTATTTTCCAGACAGAGTGCATATACTAAAAAATAAATGAATGAAAGTACGTGAAATCACATGATACGTTACACAGACCCTACATAAACTAGAGTCACGCTATCTTGTCGAAAGTTTTTAATCTCTTGTTTATTTTCTAGCGTTGGAATCATGAAAAGAAACATAGAAGAATGTAAACTATTTATTGCTTAGTCAACTATATGTCTCTCTGTTCTCAAGAACAACAAAAGTTAAAAAGAAGCTTCAATCTCAAGCTATTTGTGTAGATACAGAGAGAGAGAGAGAAAGAGAGAAAGAACATGGGAGGGATGACATCTTCAGTGGCGGCGAAGTTAGTCTTCTTCCCGCCGAGTCCGCCGTCTTACAAGGTGGTAACAGACAAGGTGACGGGACTGTTGCTTCTCGCCTCTTTACCACACCGAGAAAACGTGGAAATCCACAAGCTTCAGACCCGAAGAGGCACCGAGATAATGGCCATGTACGTGAGGCACCCGATGGCAAACTCGACGATAATCTACTCGCATGGAAACGCCGCCGATCTGGGACAAATGTATGAGCTCTTAACTAAATATCCTCCTAGATGGATGTATACTTTATACCCGAGTTAAGAAGCAACATCATCAGCCTAGGTCAAGCAACAGAGTCTGGCTGTGATATAAGATTGAGAGGAGACTATCTGACTATGCACGACAGCAGTGGAAAGCTTAGCAAATAGATCACAGAACCGTTTGTATAAGGTTCGTATGGGAATTCAAGACACTACACAGCTGCACCTAACGGAGATTAGCGAAGCAAATAGGTGGCATGCAAGGCTGGGTCACGTTAATCAAACAACAATGAAGATAATGATGCAGAAGGAGCTGGTAAACGGAATCCCTAGTGTCAATGTTGTGCGAGAAATATGTCCTTCATGCATACTTGGGAAGCAAGCAAGACAAGTTTTTCCACAAGCCACTTCGTATAGAGCAACTAAGAGACTACAGCTCGTACATGGTGACCTGTGTGGACCCATAAATCCGAGCACACTAGCCGGAAACAAGTATGTATTTGTGGTTATTGATGACCATTCTCGTTACATGTGGTCAATATTATTAAAAGACAAAGGAGATGCGTTTCAGAAGTTCAAAAACTTAAGAAGCATAATCGAGCAAGAAACATGGGAACGGATAATAACCTTCAGAACTGATAGAGGCGGAGAGTTCGTGTCTCATGAATTCAACTCGTATTGCGAAGACGCTGGCATAACAAGACATCTCACTGCTCCGTACACTCCTCAACAGAACGGAGTGGTCGAGAGACGGAACAGAACGATGATAGAGATGACGAGAAGCTTATTGAAGCATACGCATATGCCAAGTTACTTATGGGGTGAAGCGATACAACACGCAACTTATCTGATCAACCGACTTACTACAAGAGCGCTCAAAGACATGACTCCATATGAACTGTTCAAAGGACGGAAGCCAAACATCAGCCACCTTCGTATTTTTGGATGCATAAGTTATGCAAAGATCGACAAGAAGCAGTTGAAGAAGCTTGATGATAGGTCCAGAATTCTTGTACATCTAGGGACTGAACCTGGATCAAAGGCATACAGACTGTTGGATCCTGAAAATAAGAAGATAGTGGTAAGTTGAGATGTTATATTCGATGAAATAAAAAGTTGGGATTGGAAGAAGGACAATACAGAGCCGGAGAGCTATGAAGATTTTGTTGTGAAGCTTGGGGAGTTCGGTAACCATGGCATCATGGAAAGGGCTAATGCCAATGACGAGAAAATTCAACAGGACGAGGTCGATAGTCAAACCAATGAAGTTGAAAGTGATGATCATTCTGAAACAGAGAATGATGAGATAAGAGATATAACTCAAGGAGAAAACAATGCAGGAACACTAAGGAGGAGTGAAAGACAAACGATGAAGCCAAAATATCTTGGGGATTACGTCTTACTCGCTGAAGAAGAAGGTGAACTGCTGCTGCTATGTTTAAATAATGAGCCGAGGAACTTTCTCGAGGCTAGCGAACTTAGAGAATGGATATTAGCGTGTGAAGCAGACCTACGATCCATCGAGAAGAACGAAGTGTGGAACCTGGTGGATCTACCGATAGGAGTAAAACCTATTGGACTACGTTGGAATTTTAAAATCAAACGTAAGTCAGATGGAACGGTCAACAAATATAAGGCACGATTGGTCGCGAAGGGTTATGTTCAAGAGTATGGAGTAGATTTTGATGAGGTTTTCGCCCCTGTGGCTCGTCTGGAAACTATCCATGCATTTCAACTAAGTATCCTCCTAGACGTGAATATCGAGGCGCCGCATCAGAGACAGCTCTCCGACGCCGGTAGAGCCACTGCTCGCCGGCGTCGACCTCCACATACTTGTAGTTTCGTTTTGTTGCTTCTTTCCTCCTTGTTCATCCTTTTGTTTCTCCTTTTTCTTTCTCTCGGGTTGGACTGGTCCGCAAGGGGGGTGACTCCGACTGGTGTTTTGGCTTCTGGTTCGATGTCAACCATCTATGTCAATGCTCACTCTTTCGCTGCCCTAGATAAACTGAGCTTTTTTACGGTGCTCAATCACCGCTCAATCACAAACTTTCTCTTCCGGATCTGAGATCCGGATCTGAACCATTCTCGGAAAACCTCCGAAGATTACTCTCCATCACCTTCGTGCACGGGCTAGCCGCTGGTATGGTAGGAGGCGGATGGACCTCCATTAACGAGAGATTTGCACTTCACTTTAAAACAGACACTACGTCTATACTCGATGCTCGAGTTCCACTCCTATCGCGACAACCAAAGCTGAAAACACGATGTCGATTCTCCAGCTCCATCCCGACAGCGTTATGTCTTACTCTGACCTGTCTCACCAATCTTCCTGAACCTTCTTGTTCACTGCAGACAAAAATCGCAAGCCATGACGGCTCTGAGCTCTCACCGCAAATCCTCGCAGCTGTACACAACAACGAAAGCTTACTCTCCTTAAGCTTTTCAGACTTCATTGACCAGAGGCTCGACTTTGGTTCTGGCAAATCTTTATGGCTCCAACACGGTAATGTTGGAAGTGAAAGTATATGCATGGATTCACTGCCTGCCCTTTTGGAATCTATTGAGAAGCTCATCCTTATGTCCGTTGATGTGAAGGTAAAAAGATCAGTGTTGCCTAATTTGTATCATTCATGTCTTCATACCATTGTCTTAGGCGCACATCATACATGCTTCATGAGTTCGTGCTTTACATTGTCAATGTCTGTTCGACCGGCCTGTGTTTGTGGGATTCAACACTTAGCTTGGAGACACAAGTTGAAACATCCACGAGTGATAGACTCAGAAGTACATACGTTCCTCCTTGGTGCAATCTTTGGAATTGTCCCAAATGTCTCAAGTGTAACTCACCATCAACGTCCAACTCCGACAACAACAAGTACCACATCAATATTATTATTATTATGTTGGAATCTATCGAAGCTTGAAGATTGTAGTCCTTTAACTTTTTCCACTCTTAGAAAGGCTAGCCAAACTTCTTCATGCAAGGGCCATGAGAGATCCTTTTCCACCTTCCTCCGCTTTGCAGGAGTGACAACTTCCATCAAAGTCTTCCTTCATGAGAAGGACCCCTGTCTTGGCTGCATAGCCAATGATCATTGTCGATTTCCTTACCGCTTGATACCTTGTGTGATGGTTTGTTTGGGACCGGAAGGTACAACGATACTCACCCCGGTGAGAATCGAGGTTGTGGAGCGCTCAACGTCACGATATACGGTGACTATCGTTGAAGAATTTAAAGGACGCTGTAATCTCTCTAGAGGTTTCTTCGTACGTGGCACCTTTGATCACTCTTTCAACTTGTTATCAAGTTTATCTACTTGTGTCTTTATATCTTTACTGCCTTGTATTGAACGTTTTCATTAGGATCGCACATCCAGTCTTTGATGTTGCTTTTATCTTTGTAGCTGGCTAAATTATGAATGAAATATGTTTGTGTTACAAAAAAAAAAAAAAAAGACGAGTGAGAATAACACGTATGCTGATATCGAAGCTGTTTATAAGTGTCTTGAAGAAACCTACGGCTCTAAACAAGATGATGTTATCCTATACGGCCAGTCTGTAGGTAGCGGTCCCACGTTAGATCTTGCTTCCCGGTTACCTCTATTGAGAGCCGGTGTACTCCACAGCCCCATCCTCTCCGGTTTAAGAGTAATGTACGCCGTTAAGAAAACCTACTGGTTCGATATCTACAAGGTATGCAGCTCATTTCATTTTTTTTCAATATTGGCGCACTCTTCAAATCGTAAAACAGTTTTACATACGTTTGTCTGTGGTTTTTCCTTGTATATCTGCAGAATAGACAAAATCACATATGTGGATTGCCCAATTCTCATCATTCATGTAAGTTATTAGTAAAGCTTCTGAGATACCTTTTGGGCCATAACTTTTGTGTTTATAACAATATGAGTAACAATATATATGTGCAGGGGACTGCGGATGAAGTAGTGGACTGTTGTCATGGGAAACAACTATGGGAACTGTGCAAAAACAAGTATGAGCCGCTTTGGGTGAAAGGAGGGAACCACTGTGACCTTGAGCACTACCCTGAATACATAAGACACCTCAAAAAATTCATCACAACAGTTGAGAGATTACCTCAAAGGAAGAGTGTGGACAGGAGAGAGAAGCCTAGACAGAGCACAGAGTGTAAGGCACCGCCAAAGAGTCATGAGTCGAAGAAGACAAGCAGCAGCAAGCTCAGGATCTCTTTTGATCATCATCTTGGTCGTCGGTCTAGAAGGAGTGTTGACTGCCATGACAAGACTCTGAAGAGCGTTGACCACTCCCATGAGATTGAGAATGTGATAGAGTACCGTCGGATTCCTGAGTAATATATATGATTATAATATGTATAGATGATGATTCAAGTACATAATGATATTGATATGTAACTCTTTTTTTAATGCAGTTAATAACATTTTTTTCAACAAATTAGGCCTACAATTTCCTCAGCTTTTTTGGGTTCTCTTTTTTTTTTTGAAACACACTTTTAATTATAGATAGAGGGGTACGTGGAAGCATTAACAGCTTCTTCAACCACCAAAGGTTCAACTACAATCATAGCACTCTTGGCCAAACTATCAGCTAGAACGTTTTTATCTCTAGGAATCCAAACAAAAGAGACAGACAGAGATTCCTCAACAAGAGTCAAGATATCAGAAACCACAGTATGAATCTCTGCAACGCCATCTCCTGAGTTTACACACTTAATCAGTTGAGTAGAGTCCGACTCAAACCGTACTTCTCGCAGTTCCTGATTTCGGCATGTGAGAACAGCTTCTCTCAGAGCTAAACCCTCCGCCATTAGGGGGGAAGCTACAAACTCGCGTCGTTGGCGAAACTCTTGCTTCTGAGACGGGGAGAGGAGGCACCAGCCTAGGCCTGCCACAGTACTAGTTGACTCCCAAGCAGCATCGGATCTGCTAATTAGCGCGCCACTCTGCGTTATAGGATCAAGTCCTGCTCTTCCTGATGGCCCTGAAGGCTCAGATTTTCTGTTGATGGTCCACTCCCGGGCTAACACAATAGCAGACGAGAGAGTGTCCTCAGGAGAAGCCGAGAAGCCTTCGAAGACAAATTTGTTTCGTGCTTTCCATATTGTCCACAAAATCCAGGGAAAGAGGGAGCCAGAGGGAATTCCTGTTGGGGGTAAACACGCTTGCGTGCAGAGCAAGGGCCAGACAGAGATCAAATCTATGATTCCTCTATAATCCTTGTCGGTCGTAAAGGGGGCAAGCTGCCAGACCTTTTGTGAAAAACGACAATGGAAAAGAAGATGAGTGATAGATTCAATTTCTCCGCAACGTTTACATCTCGGGTCCACATCAATATGGCGTTCGACTAGGCGTTCTCCAACTGGTATTGCTCGCTTGAGGACCTTCCATACAAAGTGCTTGACTTTAGGCGCACAACTCAGATTCCATACATTCTTCTTCCAATTAAAGTTCGCTTCAGCAAGTGGTGCATCCATATCTTCCTCGATGGCTATATAATAACCTGACTTTGAGGTGTAATCTCCAGACTTAGTACCCAACCAAAATAGTTTGTCCGGAGCCCCGGTGACGCTTGGTTTCAGGCAGAGGATCCTCTCTTCGTATTCTGGTAACAGGCGTTGGATCTTGTTTCTATCCCACAGGCCTGTTCCTGTTATCAATAAGTCCGAAACAGAGAGTTCAGCGCTTTGCTCTGTAGGAGGTCCCATGGGTCTCTCCTGTTTGCTCATGCTAAGCCAAGGGTCGTGCCATATGTTGATAGACCGACCATCTCCAACCGCCCAGCCAATGTTTCTTGCGAGTAGGTCGCGACCTATCAGAACACCTCTCCATCCATGCGACAAGGAAGACGTTTCTTCTGCTAGAAGGATGTTGCTCTCCGGGTAATACTTACTTTTCAGGACCTTGCCAAGAAGGCAGTCATGGTTCTCATGTAATCTCCAGCTGATCTTGGCTAGTAGGGCGTCATTGAACTTTTGAAAGTCTCGCATTCCAAGTCCTCCGACAGCTTTTGGTGTAGCCATTCTTTCCCATGAAATCCATGCCATTTTCTTTGTTCCCTCGTTGTTATCTCACCAAAATCTTGTAATCACTGTCTGAATTCGCTTGCATAGGGAAACCTGAAGCTTGAAGTAGGACATAGAGTATGAGGGGACTGAAGAAAGCGCACTTTGTAGCATAACGAGTTTCCCGGCCGGCGATAGGAATTTAGTTGACCAGCTGCGTGCTTTCTGTTGTATACGGCTAAAGATCGAGGCAAACAGATCACATTTTCTCCTCCCAAAATGCTCAGGTAAGCCGAGGTACTTCCCAACTCCACCTTCCTTTTCTACTTGAAGTGAAGACTTTATCGCATCCTTTAGAGACTGAGGCGATCTTCGAGAGAAAGTAATGGCAGACTTGTCTTTATTGATAGATTGGCCAGAAGCTTCTTCCTAGCTATCCAAGATATACTTGAGGGCGTCACAGTTTTCTTCCGTAGCGCTGAGAAAGAACATTGTATCGTCTGCAAAGAGTAGATGGTTTATTCGGGGGCAGCCTCTAGCAACTTTGATCCCTTGAAGTAAACCATTCTCTTGAGCTCTGTTACATAATCCCGAAAGAACTTCGCTACACATAATAAATATGTAGGGAGAGAGGGGATCGCCTTGGCGAATCCCTCGGCTCGGTACTACCTTTCCTCTAGGCAAGCCGTTAATGAGGAAGGAGTATGTAACAGATGAGATACATTGTATTATCAACGTGATTAGGCTTCGGTGGAATCCCAACCGAGCCAACACAAGCGCTATGAAGTCCCATTCGAGCCGGTCGTAAGCCTTGCTCATGTCCGTCTTGACCGCCATGGCACAGCGCTGTTCCGCTTTTGACATCTTTAAATAGTGGAGGACCTCGTGAGTAATAAGAACATTGTCACCAATCGCACGGCCCGGTACAAAGGCCGACTGGTTCTCGGAGATAAGCTTGTCCATCAAAGGCTGGAGCCGTCTAGTCAATAGCTTGGAATAGATCTTGTACTGGACGTTGCAATGCACAATTGGACGGTAGTCCGAGACCTTGCGCAGGTTGGTAATCTTGGGTATAAGCCGGATATGAGTGTCATTGACCCCGTCTGGTAAGGGAGCACCAGAAAAGAAGTCATGAATTTCCGTCACTATATCTGGTCCAATCTCATCCCAGTGAGTGTGAAAGAACCCGGCAGAGAAGCCATCCGGCACGGGAGCTTTGTCAGCGTGAATAGAAAAGGCCGCATCCTTTATCTCCGCTGCAGACGGTACGCTCATGAGAATGGAGTTATCCTCCGGTGTGATAATGGAGTGGAGAGCTCGGTTGACTGTTGCGGCTCTCTCACCCGGGCTTGAGGTGAATAGCTGATCAAAGTAGTCCCCAATAACTTGTACTATCTCCTCTTCTTTATGGACCATCTGCTCGTCGGTTCGCTCAAGGGCCGAGAAAGAGTTTTTTCTCTTCGTAGACTTAGTGATGGCATGGAAGTAGCCGGTATTACGGTCGTCAAGCTTCAGCCAGAGAAGCCGGCTGCGTTGCTTCCAGTACTCTTCTTCGGCCAGATATGCTGAGTTTAGTTGATTTGATATTTCCTGAATCAAACCAGAGTCTTCGATAGCGCTGGAAAGAGCAGCATTAAGCTCTAGCTTCTTCTGCTCGATAATCATCATGCTGTTTCGCTGTTGAGAGCGATTCCAGGCTGAGATGACGCTTCTAGTGGTAGCAAGTTTCTCAGAAACAGAGGCAGAAGGAAGCCCTTTCCAAGTCTCCACAATCATCTTCTTAGCCTCCTCTTTTTTACAGAGCATGCGGTCATATCTGAATAGGCCTCGTCTCCTTCTGCCACCCTTATCGAAGAAGGAGATTAACGGCTTGTGATCAGAACTTTCATACCCGAGATACTGACACCTTGCTGAAGGAAAGGCTTCTACCCAGTGGGTATTGGCTACTGCTCTATCCAGCCGGCATCTCACGATATGGTCGTCTCGTTTATCCTACGGCTCTAAACAAGATGATGTTATCCTATACGGCCAGTCTGTAGGTAGCGGTCCCACGTTAGATCTTGCTTCCCGGTTACCTCTATTGAGAGCCGGTGTACTCCACAGCCCCATCCTCTCCGGTTTAAGAGTAATGTACGCCGTTAAGAAAACCTACTGGTTCGATATCTACAAGGTATGCAGCTCATTTCATTTTTTTTCAATATTGGCGCACTCTTCAAATCGTAAAACAGTTTTACATACGTTTGTCTGTGGTTTTTCCTTGTATATCTGCAGAATAGACAAAATCACATATGTGGATTGCCCAATTCTCATCATTCATGTAAGTTATTAGTAAAGCTTCTGAGATACCTTTTGGGCCATAACTTTTGTGTTTATAACAATATGAGTAACAATATATATGTGCAGGGGACTGCGGATGAAGTAGTGGACTGTTGTCATGGGAAACAACTATGGGAACTGTGCAAAAACAAGTATGAGCCGCTTTGGGTGAAAGGAGGGAACCACTGTGACCTTGAGCACTACCCTGAATACATAAGACACCTCAAAAAATTCATCACAACAGTTGAGAGATTACCTCAAAGGAAGAGTGTGGACAGGAGAGAGAAGCCTAGACAGAGCACAGAGTGTAAGGCACCGCCAAAGAGTCATGAGTCGAAGAAGACAAGCAGCAGCAAGCTCAGGATCTCTTTTGATCATCATCTTGGTCGTCGGTCTAGAAGGAGTGTTGACTGCCATGACAAGACTCTGAAGAGCGTTGACCACTCCCATGAGATTGAGAATGTGATAGAGTACCGTCGGATTCCTGAGTAATATATATGATTATAATATGTATAGATGATGATTCAAGTACATAATGATATTGATATGTAACTCTTTTTTTAATGCAGTTAATAACATTTTTTTCAACAAATTAGGCCTACAATTTCCTCAGCTTTTTTTGGGTTCTCTTTTTTTTTTTTGAAACACACTTTTAATTATAGATAGAGGGGTACGTGGAAGCATTAACAGCTTCTTCAACCACCAAAGGTTCAACTACAATCATAGCACTCTTGGCCAAACTATCAGCTAGAACGTTTTTATCTCTAGGAATCCAAACAAAAGAGACAGACAGAGATTCCTCAACAAGAGTCAAGATATCAGAAACCACAGTATGAATCTCTGCAACGCCATCTCCTGAGTTTACACACTTAATCAGTTGAGTAGAGTCCGACTCAAACCCTACTTCTCGCAGTTCCTGATTTCGGCATGTGAGAACAGCTTCTCTCAGAGCTAAACCCTCCGCCATTAGGGGGGAAGCTACAAACTCGCGTCGTTGGCGAAACTCTTGCTTCTGAGACGGGGAGAGGAGGCACCAGCCTAGGCCTGCCACAGTACTAGTTGACTCCCAAGCAGCATCGGATCTGCTAATTAGCGCGCCACTCTGCGTTATAGGATCAAGTCCTGCTCTTCCTGATGGCCCTGAAGGCTCAGATTTTCTGTTGATGGTCCACTCCCGGGCTAACACAATAGCAGACGAGAGAGTGTCCTCAGGAGAAGCCGAGAAGCCTTCGAAGACAAATTTGTTTCGTGCTTTCCATATTGTCCACAAAATCCAGGGAAAGAGGGAGCCAGAGGGAATTCCTGTTGGGGGTAAACACGCTTGCGTGCAGAGCAAGGGCCAGACAGAGATCAAATCTATGATTCCTCTATAATCCTTGTCGGTCGTAAAGGGGGCAAGCTGCCAGACCTTTTGTGAAAAACGACAATGGAAAAGAAGATGAGTGATAGATTCAATTTCTCCGCAACGTTTACATCTCGGGTCCACATCAATATGGCGTTCGACTAGGCGTTCTCCAACTGGTATTGCTCGCTTGAGGACCTTCCATACAAAGTGCTTGACTTTAGGCGCACAACTCAGATTCCATACATTCTTCTTCCAATTAAAGTTCGCTTCAGCAAGTGGTGCATCCATATCTTCCTCGATGGCTATATAATAACCTGACTTTGAGGTGTAATCTCCAGACTTAGTACCCAACCAAAATAGTTTGTCCGGAGCCCCGGTGACGCTTGGTTTCAGGCAGAGGATCCTCTCTTCGTATTCTGGTAACAGGCGTTGGATCTTGTTTCTATCCCACAGGCCTGTTCCTGTTATCAATAAGTCCGAAACAGAGAGTTCAGCGCTTTGCTCTGTAGGAGGTCCCATGGGTCTCTCCTGTTTGCTCATGCTAAGCCAAGGGTCGTGCCATATGTTGATAGACCGACCATCTCCAACCGCCCAGCCAATGTTTCTTGCGAGTAGGTCGCGACCTATCAGAACACCTCTCCATCCATGCGACAAGGAAGACGTTTCTTCTGCTAGAAGGATGTTGCTCTCCGGGTAATACTTACTTTTCAGGACCTTGCCAAGAAGGCAGTCATGGTTCTCATGTAATCTCCAGCTGATCTTGGCTAGTAGGGCGTCATTGAACTTTTGAAAGTCTCGCATTCCAAGTCCTCCGACAGCTTTTGGTGTAGCCATTCTTTCCCATGAAATCCATGCCATTTTCTTTGTTCCCTCGTTGTTATCTCACCAAAATCTTGTAATCACTGTCTGAATTCGCTTGCATAGGGAAACCTGAAGCTTGAAGTAGGACATAGAGTATGAGGGGACTGAAGAAAGCGCACTTTGTAGCATAACGAGTTTCCCGGCCGGCGATAGGAATTTAGTTGACCAGCTGCGTGCTTTCTGTTGTATACGGCTAAAGATCGAGGCAAACAGATCACATTTTCTCCTCCCAAAATGCTCAGGTAAGCCGAGGTACTTCCCAACTCCACCTTCCTTTTCTACTTGAAGTGAAGACTTTATCGCATCCTTTAGAGACTGAGGCGATCTTCGAGAGAAAGTAATGGCAGACTTGTCTTTATTGATAGATTGGCCAGAAGCTTCTTCCTAGCTATCCAAGATATACTTGAGGGCGTCACAGTTTTCTTCCGTAGCGCTGAGAAAGAACATTGTATCGTCTGCAAAGAGTAGATGGTTTATTCGGGGGCAGCCTCTAGCAACTTTGATCCCTTGAAGTAAACCATTCTCTTGAGCTCTGTTACATAATCCCGAAAGAACTTCGCTACACATAATAAATATGTAGGGAGAGAGGGGATCGCCTTGGCGAATCCCTCGGCTCGGTACTACCTTTCCTCTAGGCAAGCCGTTAATGAGGAAGGAGTATGTAACAGATGAGATACATTGTATTATCAACGTGATTAGGCTTCGGTGGAATCCCAACCGAGCCAACACAAGCGCTATGAAGTCCCATTCGAGCCGGTCGTAAGCCTTGCTCATGTCCGTCTTGACCGCCATGGCACAGCGCTGTTCCGCTTTTGACATCTTTAAATAGTGGAGGACCTCGTGAGTAATAAGAACATTGTCACCAATCGCACGGCCCGGTACAAAGGCCGACTGGTTCTCAGAGATAAGCTTGTCCATCAAAGGCTGGAGCCGTCTAGTCAATAGCTTGGAATAGATCTTGTACTGGACGTTGCAATGCACAATTGGACGGTAGTCCGAGACCTTGCGCAGGTTGGTAATCTTGGGTATAAGCCGGATATGAGTGTCATTGACCCCGTCTGGTAAGGGAGCACCAGAAAAGAAGTCATGAATTTCCGTCACTATATCTGGTCCAATCTCATCCCAGTGAGTGTGAAAGAACCCGGCAGAGAAGCCATCCGGCACGGGAGCTTTGTCAGCGTGAATAGAAAAGGCCGCATCCTTTATCTCCGCTGCAGACGGTACGCTCATGAGAATGGAGTTATCCTCCGGTGTGATAATGGAGTGGAGAGCTCGGTTGACTGTTGCGGCTCTCTCACCCGGGCTTGAGGTGAATAGCTGATCAAAGTAGTCCCCAATAACTTGTACTATCTCCTCTTCTTTATGGACCATCTGCTCGTCGGTTCGCTCAAGGGCCGAGAAAGAGTTTTTTCTCTTCGTAGACTTAGTGATGGCATGGAAGTAGCCGGTATTACGGTCGTCAAGCTTCAGCCAGAGAAGCCGGCTGCGTTGCTTCCAGTACTCTTCTTCGGCCAGATATGCTGAGTTTAGTTGATTTGATATTTCCTGAATCAAACCAGAGTCTTCGATAGCGCTGGAAAGAGCAGCATTAAGCTCTAGCTTCTTCTGCTCGATAATCATCATGCTGTTTCGCTGTTGAGAGCGATTCCAGGCTGAGATGACGCTTCTAGTGGTAGCAAGTTTCTCAGAAACAGAGGCAGAAGGAAGCCCTTTCCAAGTCTCCACAATCATCTTCTTAGCCTCCTCTTTTTTACAGAGCATGCGGTCATATCTGAATAGGCCTCGTCTCCTTCTGCCACCCTTATCGAAGAAGGAGATTAACGGCTTGTGATCAGAACTTTCATACCCGAGATACTGACACCTTGCTGAAGGAAAGGCTTCTACCCAGTGGGTATTGGCTACTGCTCTATCCAGCCGGCATCTCACGATATGGTCGTCTCGTTTACCTCTCCAAAAGAGCGGATCTCCTGAATGTTGAAGGTCAAATAAGTCTCCTTCTGAGAAGAAAGGCCGGAGGTCAGAGAAAGAGCTTTCCAGCTGTACTGTCCCTCCATCTTTTTCATCATTGCACAAAATATCGTTCAGGTCCCCGGTGATGAACCAAGCTTCATCACGGGTTTGGGTTCTCTTTCTGGAAGTCAATTTTTGGTATGTATTCTAATTATAGGAAGTTTTGCTACAAATACAGAAACATTTCTAAATAAGGCAATTGGATCTCCATTTTTCTCTCAAATCCATCGATTTTCCTAATATATCTCATCTTCAAAAAGCATATAAATATCTCTCATGGTTTTGTTATTTTCTTCATCTAAAGCTTTTGCAGTATTGAGAAACTAAATAAAATACTGCTTTAGTTTTGGAACACAACCTCATTACATTATTAATCTTTACAAAAATGGCACGTCAATTTATCGTTTTTGCCCTTTTGGCTTTGGCTGTGGCCACCGCTTTCGCTGCCGACGCACCTTCAGCTGCACCCACTGCTTCTCCGACCAAAGCACCCACCACCCAAACCAAGGCTCCCGCCTCCGCACCCAAAACCTCCTCCTCCGCCCCCGCACCCAAAGCATCGTCCCCTGTCGCAGAGGAACCAACCCCCGCAGATGATTACTCGGCAACCAGCCCCAGTGACTCTGCCGAGGGACCCACCGTATCCTCCCCACCGGCTCCTACCCCGGAAAGCACATCCGCCGATGGACCATCATCTGACGCACCCACCGCCGAGTCACCCCAAAGCGGCGCCGTAACCAATGTGAAGCTCTCTATCGCCGGCACTGTCGCCGCCGTTGGATTCTTCTTCTTCTCTCTCTAAGTTTTCTTTAAACCTGGAGGACGGAATCATATTTGTTTAACATTTGTGAGAGGATTCTTTAACTACTACTGCATGCAATTATACCTACAATATTAAATGGAGTTTTAATTACTATATATATACATGTTTTTGATTAATTTTTGTGTGTTGATCTTTTATTTAAATTTTGAAACATAATCTGATTTCTTTTTTAAATGAGCATTTGGTCTTGTGGTATATATGATTCTCGCTTAAGAGGTCTCAAATTCAATTTTCGGAATGCCACCTTCTAATTTTGTTTTTTTTCTTCTTCTAAACTGCACCACACAAACTCCAACTTTTTTGGTTTAGTTTCTAAACTGAACCTTACAGACACAGTGACGTGAAGCATAGTTCTCTGACACATTGGCTTAATTTTTTGTTTATGGCAGTTGAAGCTCAATTCTATATATTACACTTTTATTAGGTCAATATATATGTTTTAGATATGAATTATAGCAGATATTATTCAGATGGAAGTGGGAGCACACCTTGGCTACTAAACCACTGTGATCTTTTGTCAAAAGGATCTTGGATACTTCTTCCAGCTCATCCCTAATGGTGTTCTCTCATGAGTTTGAACTAAGAGATTGTTCCTTTGCATGCTTGAGAAAACAGAATGCCAATTTAGAATTATTACAAAAGAAAAAAAGAAGAAACAAATCACTAAGAATACAAAGAAACCATATAGGGGGGGTGGGGGTGTGGGATACCAGATTATCAAGCAAAATGTCTCACCTTTTTTTGTTTAATTGTACGTATATACAATACAATGCTCATCAGATTTTTAAAACCAAAACAAATAGTCATAATCTCCCATAACAATCCGTCGCAAATCGCACCAAGGAAATATCATGTCTCTCAATTCATGTAAAAGATGCTTCTTTATAACATTTGCGTATGGAAGTGTAAATAGAACTTTTACCATCATTCCTTAAAAAAAAGACCTAAAGATGGGAGATGACTGTCGTGAAGTTAGAGCATGATTTAAGAGTCGATTCTTAGTTTTTCTTAGTTAAAAGTTAAAAGACGGTTATTATATTACGCTAAGAACCCCGTCCTAAGAACTCCCCGATAAATATGCCCTAATGTCGGTAATAGGAATTTGTATCCTGAAATTAAACTACGTGCCGTTTTTTGTTTCTAGCATCAAGCACTGTAGGGAACTCCTTGCCGGTTGAGTGATTGATGTGAAATAGTTATTATGTATATCCTTCCTCGTACTCTAATGTTTCCAGCTAATTTCAACCGTATAATCCTAAAGGGGGATCCGTTGACCCCAATAAGAACTGCTGAAATGACAAAATAATTATGTGGTCCAAGAGTCTCAGATTATTATACTGTATATAAAAACAATAATTTAGGAATTGTAAAACTGTCCAATAGTGACATTAATTTAAAACAATTACAGTATATAACGCCATTGGAGTTATTTACTTATTGACATGTATCCCAATCGACGACCATTTCTAATACGAATAATAAAAGAGTTGAACAACACTATAAATAAATTTCCTGGTAATTTCAAACAAACAAAATATCAGGGACGAACACAGTTCATTCAAGGCACTTCCAATAGGTCAAAGTCAACTTCTATCTCTCTTTGTATACAAACTTTTGGAACCACATAGAAAAGGAGATAACACAACTATTGCCTCACAAGTCACAACAACATTCCTAAAGTTTGTGTCCGCAATGATCCAAAGTCCACCAAACCGAGATCATGTGGAGGTAATTAAGCTCTCTTTATGATATAATCATGATTATATATATATATATATATATATATATATATATATATATAAAGATATGCTTTGTAACACAGTGATACGATCTTAGAAAACCTTAATTAATTTTGGTCTTGAAAGTGTTTAATTTTTGATGAATGATGTGTTGTAAAATGATAAATCATGCATTTGCAGGATCATCAATCATTTGATCTGGAAGATTGGCTTCCAATAACAGCATCAAGAAATGCAAATTGGTACTATTCAGCTTTCCACAACGTAACTGCAATGGTTGGTGCTGGAGTTCTTGGCCTTCCCTACGCCATGTCAGAGCTTGGATGGTATAATCCTCTTCTTCTCACAAGTGAAATTATAAACTTGATTTGTTGTTGTACTTAAAATATCAGGGGACCTGGGGTTGCGGTGCTGATCCTCTCATGGGTGATCACGTTGTACACCCTCTGGCAAATGATTGAGATGCACGAGATGTTTGAAGGGCAACGGTTTGATAGGTACCACGAGTTGGGTCAGGCAGCCTTTGGGAGGAAGCTTGGTTTGTACATCATCGTGCCGCTACAGCTTCTTGTTGAAACCAGTGCGTGCATTATCTATATGGTGACCGGAGGTGAATCGTTGAAAAAGGTTCATCAACTTTCTGTGGGAGATGACAAGTGCACAAAGCTGACAATCCGACACTTCATTTTGATATTTGCCTCTTCACAGTTTGTGCTCTCCCTTCTAAAGAACTTCAACTCAATTTCCGGTGTCTCTTTGGTAGCTGCCGTCATGTCTGTAAGGTATGGTATGGCAGACATTATTTATTGGGGAAAAAAAAAGAGAAACAATATATATATTAAGTCATCAATGTTTTGCGTGCATGCACAGCTATTCCACGATAGCTTGGGTAGCCTCACTGGCAAGGGAGGCCCCAGAGAGTGTCAAGTACGGTTACAAAACAAGATCAAACTCGGTGCCGTTAGACTTGTTAGGTGGACTGGGGGAGATGGCTTTTGCGTACGCAGGTCATAACGTTGTTTTAGAAATTCAAGCAACGATCCCATCAACACCAGAGAATCCGTCGAAACGACCCATGTGGAAGGGAGCCATCGTAGCTTATCTCATCGTAGCTTTCTGCTACTTCCCTGTGGCTCTTATAGGGTTTAAGACCTTTGGGAACAATGTCGAAGAAAACATACTGACATCACTCCATGATCCCAAGGCACTTATCATTCTTGCCAACATGTTTGTGGTCGTACACCTCCTCGGAAGCTACCAGGTACTACTTTATATGAATAGAAGAAAACCAAACATGACACGACCAGGGAAACTAATTATATTATGTTTGTCTTTGTCTTTAAAAAAAAAAAAAAAAGGTGTACGCAATGCCCGTGTTTGATATGATCGAATCTGTAATGATAAGGAAATGGCACTTCAGGCCAACTAGAGTTCTAAGGTTTAGCATCCGATGGACATTCGTGGGTAAGTTCCACACAATCATTAAAAAAAAATGTGTTTTGTTCGAGATTATTAATTGATAATAATACGTTGGTGTGGTGGTCCTCTAAAAACATATGAAATCATGGTCGCAGCTGCCACGATGGGTATTGCAGTGGCATTACCGTATTTCAGTGCTTTGCTATCATTTTTTGGGGGATTCGTGTTTGCCCCAACCACATACTTTGTAAGCCCCCCTAAGAAATAAATATACTACTTTGCTATTCTTTGTTATGATGATGATTCAGAAGAGTTGAACAATTTGTTTGTTTGTTTTGTGTTTCAGATCCCTTGCATCATATGGTTGATCCTGAAGAGACCAAATAGATTTAGTCTATCATGGTTTATCAATTGGGTATGTATTTGAAATTCTCTCACTCCTCTGTTTTTATACTATACAAATAGCTATTAAAGAAGGAAATGCTGTTAACTTTTTCTTCATTGTTCTCAGAGTTGCATAATTATTGGGGTTGTACTGATGATCATTGCACCTATTGGGGGACTAACGAAATTAATATATCAGATCAATAACGACAGTCTACCTAACTCAAACTGCACCATCACCTGAAAAGGTAGAAAATTTCTTCGTTTGGATTCCACGAATTGTCAGTTCTTG
The DNA here is from genome assembly GCF_020379485.1 of Brassica napus. Lineage (NCBI taxonomy): Eukaryota > Viridiplantae > Streptophyta > Magnoliopsida > Brassicales > Brassicaceae > Brassica > Brassica napus. Next base: position 83,767 of record NC_063439.1, on the reverse strand, counting down.
TATTGTACAAAAACTCAGATTCAGATGATTATGCTCTTTCTTCCGGTTTGGTTCATCATACAGTTAATCTAGACTCAGATTTGATATTCTTGTATTGTACACAAACTCAGATTCAGATGATTATGCTCTTTCTTCCGGTTATACAGTTAATCTAGACTCAGATTTGATACCTACCAAAATATCATAATATGTTAACAAACCCACCATAATAAGACACAACAACCGAATCAATCGATTTCACCTTCCTCCACTTCTTCATTTGTGCCAAGATGAGATCTGGCAAAGCAACCAGCGTATCAGTTTCTTCTTCATCCTCATCCTCGTGTTTTATAAACAGCCCCAGCTGCTCTAGAGGATTGCTGCCTCCAAGCCCCCAAAACACCCAACCCATCCTCTTCTCTTGTTATTCTCATTTGCTCCCTTGTTGTTGTTGTTGTTGTTTTCAGCAGTTCCAAGTCCTTGAAAAACCTTGAGTTCTCGTTTATTTCTGCCGACTTCTCCATCTGTTTGTTGTTCACCCATTAATATTTCATTCCGTCTTTCACAACACCCAACATTCATAGCTAGCTTCTTCTTCTTTACCTCAAGCAAAGCTTTGCGGGCTGCTTCTCTTTCAAGTTCCAGTTTCCTCTTTGCCTCACTTGATGCTTCAGCTGCAGCTCCCGCCTCAGCTTTTCTTCTAGCTTCTTCCCCGCTTCCTTGGCTTCTGCTTGTAACCGTGCTTTTTCTGGTACCCCCCCCCCCCTAAAAAAAAACATCACTCTTATGTGTATCATCAAAATCGAATACTTACAACTAGCAAATCAAGTTATACCTTTCTTCTTTTGCAATTCGACTTCTTCCCTCTCTCGTCTCATTTTCTCTGGGTCTCGCTTCTTATTCTGACTCAGAATTAATTTCTTAAAGTTAGTTATGAAAAGGTCACCAGAACAGAGCTCCACAAAACAAAGCTAACCTGATTAGAACTTCTCTCTCGAGCCTTCAAGATTAAATCTGCATATTGATTTTTCAATAGAGCAGCCCTGTGAAACTTTTCTGGAGGTACTTGCCTCTCATTCTGATGAGCACTATTCCCTAGATTATTAACGGTTGAAGAAGTAAGATGCCACCCCCAGACATTTTTTTTTCTGCCACACTCCTCATGAGCTTACCATCTCGACGACAATCTTCCCCCTCCACACAAGTTTGCTTATCGTTTGATGCATCTTCCAGCTCACCCAATCCACTGACTGGACCTTCTTTTAGAAAGGTAATAAGCGAATCACAATCAGTATCAACAGAACTTATAGCCTCTTCTGCAACAAATTTAGAGATCTGCTGCTCACGTTTTCTCCTTGGGGAATTGCTTGTCGCTCCATGTAAAAAGGCAACTCCAATTCCACGCATTGAGGCCCCTGTATCAGCTGATGAAAGGAAAAAGAAAACAACCAATCAGAATAATTGGTGTCTGACCAAATCTAAGACTTAGTTTTTTTTTTGAAACACAAATTGATTAATTAAGAGAGTTAGTTGGGAGCTATGAAAGCATCCTCAACCACCAAACACCAGCCACAATCAAAGCAGCCTTTGCTAAAGCATCTGCGATTACATTTCTTTCTCGAGGGATCCAAGAGAAAGATACCGAATCAAAGACTGAAACAAAAGAGTGTATGTCCGCGACCACACTGTAGAGTTCGATTGTCGTTACCCCTCCTGTCACTGCTTCTATCAGTTGCGACGAATCTGACTGGAAGGTCACCGCTTTCACGCCCAAGGTCACACATGTTTGAACTGCTTCTCTGAGAGCAAGCCCTTCCGCCATCAGTGGTGTAGCTACACGATTCACTGGTTTCTTGAAAGAGGAGTTTCCCGCATTTGAGAAGATGACCCATCCCAAACCCGCCTCGTTAGCCTCTGAAGACCACGCGGCATCAGTTCTTACCACCAGCGATCCCGGGCAAGGTGGAACTATTTCCAAAGGAGTCTGTCTTGAGCCGAGATTATCGTCTTTCTTAACTTCCACGCCCCATTCTCTTGCAAGTCTTATGGCGGTCGATAAGGTTTCCTCAGGAGAGGCTGAGTGGCCTTCAAACACAAAGTTATTCCGAGCTTTCCAAAGTGACCACAAGATCCACGGAACAAGCGATCCAGTAGTGATACCTGCAGGGGGAAGGCACTTGAGAGCGCAAAGGCTGTCCCAGCTAGACATCAAATCTATAGTTCCGCTGACATCCAGGGTCGTAGCAAGAGGGGCAAGGTGCCATACTCTTTGAGCAAAACGACATTGGAATAGGAGATGAACAATAGATTCTGAACAGCTGCAGCGTTTACAGAGAGGGTCTATCGGTACCTGTCTCTCAACGAGTCTTTCGCCCACAGGGATTGCTCCTCTAAGTAATTTCCAAGAGAAGAGCTTGACCTTTGGCGCGCATGGAAGATTCCAAACGCTATTCTTCCACTTGAATCCACCTGCAATGGCCACGCCTGCCATGTTATCCTCTTTGTTAACTGCAGTATAGTACCCAGATTTTGTTGTATACTCTCCAGATTTTGTGCCTAACCAGAAGAGCTTATCCGGAGTCCCGGTAAGGGTTGGTTTGATACTCGTGATACTGTTTTCATAGGCTGGGAGTAGTAGTTGAATTTTAGCAACATCCCAGTCCTTTGTTGTATGGTCTATAAGGTCAGCGACCGAAAGCTTCACGTGCGCCTCATTCGGAGGTCCCATGGGTCTCTCTTGACTGGTCAGGCTCAGCCAGGGGTCATCCCAGAGGTTTATCGACTCCCCATTTCCAACCAGCCACCCCAGATTCTGTAGTAAAAGGTCCCTGCCCAATAGCACGCTTCTCCACCCATGCGACATTGTAGATGAAGGAGTAGCGTTCAGAATATCGCTCCCCGGGCCATACTTCCCAAAGAGAACCTTCCCTAGCAAGCAATCTGGCTTCTGGTATAATCTCCACCCAATCTTGGCCAGCAGAGCAACATTGAACTCTTGGAAGTCTCGGAGGCCTAAACTGCTTTTGGCTTTGCCATACTTTCCCAAGACACCCACTCCATCTTCCTCTCATTTTCATTGTGATCCCACCAGTACCGTGTCACCGCGGATTGAATTCTTTTACATAGGGAAACCGGCATCATGAAGCTGGACATCGGATAAGAAGGGATTGCAGAGAGCACACTCTGAAGCATTACCAGCTTTCCCGCCGCTGAGAGGTATCGGTTTTTCCAGCTCCGTGCTTTTTGCTTTATCCTGTCAACGACCGAGGAGAAGAGATCTTTTTTACGACGTCCGAACAGCTCGGGTAGTCCCAAATATTTTCCAGCTCCTCCCTCTTTTTCAATTTGCAGTTGAGCTTTGACCATAATCTTTAGGCTCGCCGGGGCTTTCTTGGAGAAGGTGATGGCTGATTTTTCCTTGCTGATGCACTGTCCCGAAGCTTGCTCGTAGTCACTCAAGATGGTTTTTAGAGATGCACAATTCTCCTTATAAGCTTGAAGGAAGAAAATTGTATCGTCCGCGAAGAAGATGTGAGACAGGCGAGGGCTGCCCCGAGCAACTTGCAGACCCTGAAGAGAGCCTTCTTCTTGCGCTCTGTTGCATAATCCCGAGAGGACTTCGCTACACATGATGAATATGTAGGGAGAAAGAGGGTCACCTTGGCGGAGACCTCTACTCGGTACTACCTTCCCTCTAGGCAAGTCGTTAATGAGGAAGGAGTATGTAACAGATGTGATACATTGCATTATGCATCTAATCCAATCTCGGTGGAATCCCAGCCGAGCCAATACAAGCGAGATAAACTCCCATTCGAGCCGGTCATATGCCTTGCTCATGTCCGTCTTTACCGCCATCGCACACCGCTGCTCCGCTTTGGAGGTTTTGAGGTAGTGGAGGACCTCATGCGTGATGAGGACGTTGTCTCCTATGGCCCTTCCTGGTACGAAGGCGGATTGGTTCTCCGAGATCAGTTTATCCATCAGTGGTTGAAGCCTCCTAGTTAGGATCTTAGAGAAGATCTTGTAATAAACATTACACAGGGCTATCGGTCGGTAGTCCGAGACTTTCTGCGGTTGGGAGATCTTCGGAAAGAGCCGTATGTGTGTGCTGTTTATCCCCTCGGGCAATGGCTCTCCCGCGAAGAATCCTTGCACCTCCCTTATAATATCAGGCCCTATCTCATTCCAATGAGTATGGAAGAATCCCGCCGAGAACCTGTCCGGGCCTGGTGCCTTTCCAGCATTGATCGCAAATAAGGCTTCTCTGATCTCGCTTGCTGTCGGAACAGCAATGAGAGCTATGTTTTCCTCCTCAGAGACAATAGGGTTGAGGGCCCGGCGTACTGTTTCTTCCCTATCTCCCAGGTGTGATTCAAACAGCGTTTGGAAATAGTTGCCTATCACCTCCACAATCTCCTCTTCTTTGTGGACCATCTGCCCCTCTTCGTTTTCAAGGATTGAGAAGCCATTAGCACTTTTTCGGCTTTTAGTTATAGCATGGAAGAAGCTAGTATTACGATCTCCTAGCTTGAGCCACAGGAGTCTACTCCGCTGTTTCCAGTACTCCTCTTCAGCTAAGTAGGCCGCATTCAGCTTCTCGGAGATCGTTTGGATCAGGACGGTATCATTTGCTGGGCTGGAGAGAGCCGCATCAAGCTCTCGTTTCTGCTGCTCTATAATTCTCTGGCTATTGCGTTGTTGCGTTTTGTTCCACTCTGAGATCGCACTTCGGGTTGAGCTGAGTTTCTCGTTGACTGAGGTGTTGACCGAAGCGCGCCATGAATTAGATATCACTTTCTTCGCTTCTTCATTGTTGCACAGTCTGCGATCATAGCGGAACATGCCCCTCCTCCTCCTGTTTCCTCTATCAAAAAAGGATATAAGGGGTTTATGATCAGATCTCTCGAAGCCGAGATATTCGCACCGAGCCGTCGGGTAACATTCCGCCCATTGGGTGTTAAAAACTGCTCTGTCCAACCTGCACCGTACAAGGTGATCTCCTCGCTTTCCTCGCCATGACAGGAAGTCTCCTGAGTGTTGGAGATCAAACAGATTCCCCTCCGAAAAGAAAGTACGGAGGTCAAGAGTAAGATCCCTCTGTTCTTTCCGTTCCACCATCTTTTTCTGCGCCATTTATAAGGTCAGTGAAATCACCGGTTACGAACCAAGGTTCATCCCTTCCTACAGCTTCTGTAACCAGATGGTCCCATAATAAATTCCGTTGATTTATGTCGGTGCTACCATGGACAAAAGAAGAGTAGAAAGACTTTCCTTCAAAAGCTACAATTGTGTCTAATACATGGGCATTTGATTCTAGAATTTGGAGATTCAACTCTTGTTTCCAGAAGAGTCCTAACCCTCCTGCTCCATGACCCGTTGGAGAGACCAGGTGGTGACAATCATACTTCAGGCGGAGATGCTCGAGCTTTTTCAGTACCACTTCATCGGGATTTTTCGATTCCATTATGAAGATAATATCAGGATCATACTTCTTTGATATCTCTCCTAGGCGTCGAACTGTCCGGGGATTCCCCAACCCCTGACAGTTCCAACTAGCAATCGCTAAGGAGCGAGGCTGGATGGAATCCGAAAATCCATCCGACGTCGCGTAGACTTTGGTATTAAGTTGACCAAGGGAGTATTTTCCGAGGCTGTGGGCTGTCGTTCCTGCTGTGCACCTGCTCGAGAGGTTCCTCCTGTCTTCGCTCTACCTGTCTTTTTCTTTATTGTTGTTGTACCCTCTGAGTCTGCAGTGATCTTCCGGCGAATTGGAGAAGGCTTTTGTGTAACCTTTCTCTTACTTGCTATTACTCTTGTTTTGGAACTAGGATTTTCCCCTGTATTCTTCATTGGGCCAGGAGGGCGGCCTGGCTTCCTCTTAGTCGGCTCTGGCTCCGGTACAACCCGTGTCTCCGCATTCTCAAGGTTTAAAGGTCCTAGCCGCAGGGGGGCTGGAACTCTTTCAGTTGTTGTCACTGTCTGGATTTCGCTCCTCTCGTTGCTGAGCTGACCTAGCTCCAAGGGAGGGGGCCTAGTCGAAGAGTTGCTGGTAGTCTTTCTCGGTTGTCTGTGCTGAGATCTGCGGAAGATTTCCTTCTATCAGTAGAGTGGGACTGGGGAGCCGGTCCTAATCTCTGGGAGGCTGAGAGGCGCTCCGGAGTGGCATTGGCTGGGGTATTGTCCTTGCTGATTGTATTGTTAGATGCTTGCAGCATATGGAGGGCAACTTCTTCTAGCTCACCTCTCTCCTCAGCCTGTCTCACCCTTTCAATTCTTGCCTCTCTTTCTGTCGGGTCAGCGGCTCTAGTATACTGTAACATGACGTCCCTAACTTCGCCTATAGCCGCTTGTAGGGCAGCATGCGGTACTGAGTTCAGATCGTTTTCATTTTCCGGGGGATTCCCCCCTTTGGCTGGTCTGCTCAGCTGCTTGGAAACACTAGATCCTGTATCTTTTGTATCTATTCCTTTCCTAGGAACCTCCCGATAGTAGCTTCTGTTCGGGGGGGGGGGGGGGGGGGGGGAGGGAGGTAACGCTGGCTTTCAGAAGCTCGATAAGAATGTGTGGATCTGTCACCTGCTCCTCTGGCTCTCTCCCTAGCCTGATTCGACCGGCGATATGAGCTCCTTTCTTGCCAGGTTTTTGGTTGATCTTTATATGCTCTGTGGTGCAGCGTTTCTCTTAAGTCCTTCGTAGGTCTTTTTCAAAGTTTTGTTTCTGGTTAGAGGCTGAGAACTGGAAAGGGGCTGTACTTCGCTGGCCTCTTTCTCTGTGGCTAGGCTCATTATGAGCTGAAGCGAGGGAAGCTTCTCTGGCAGAGCCCGCTTCCTGGCCTGAGTGGCTGACTGGTTTGCTTCTAGTTTCCTCTTGGGACGTCTTCAGAGCTCTTGCTTCTGCCCTAGCCACTAGGCATTCTTTTAGTTCATGGTCAAGTCGATGGCATTTGGTGCAGTGCTTATCCAAGCGCTCATACACCAGAGTAGTAATAACCTCGTCTCCGTTTGGATACTCCACGACAGATTCTTTGATTAATGGGAGCAGGCCATCGATGTGGACTCTCATTCTAGCGGTAAGGGGAGTGATTTCAGCCTTCTCGTACATCCCGATATCTGCCCCTATACATCTAAGGGTAGGTTCTGTCCAAAGATGAACAGGGAGTCCTTGAACCTTAATCCAAAAAGGAATAAGGGAAGGGAAGCTGGGGGAAACCGTAGGTTCCCAGCGCTGCAAAATGATCATCCATCTTGCATAGTGGTATGGGCGCTGCTCTAATACCGCTAGCAGATCAGATTCTCGTTCAAACTGAAATTGAAATAGTCCATTGCCTAGATCAGCTCCAACCGGCTTGAACTCTGTTTTCCAGTGCTCCGTGAAAAAAGGTATTAACGACCAGACTTTCTGTGCTGTCTTGTTTGTTACTCTACCGATAAAGGTGAGTGAATGTTTGCGAAGTAATTACGAGTTGTCTGGGAGGGGAACCCTCACACGAGCAGAGCGAGATGGTTGTTGAGACCCTAGGTCTAGCCCCTTCCCTTTTTCTGCAGAGGAGATCCGACGGTGCGCCATGGCTTAGAGGAAGGATAGTCTTGGTGCGAACCGTAGATATCGCTTAGGGGAATCCCCCGAAGTCAACACCACACACACTTGACCGGGAAGTTCTGGTTAGGAAGAGGGTTAACTGAGGTTGCCTCTAGAAAGCTTTTTGTAAGCCTGATAAGAACGAAGTACCGGGAATCCCCAGTGGAATTTGTGAAGGAGATAGGCTGGGATCCTTCAGGAAGTTCTTTGTAGTCCCTTTGGACAGAGGGTTTGAGCGCTTAGTGCTGATGGTCCTTCCTGCTTCATTGTCGGTTTGGGGTGAGTTCCGTCGTCGGTGAGGAGTCTGATGGCAGAGGTAGTCGGACCTGTCGACCGGAGTCGCAGGTGGAACCCGGTGATGGACCGTCAGAAGCTTTGATGGACCAAAGGATACTTCTAAAAGAGGGAATTTTTTGAATTGGCAGAAAGGTATCTCAGGTCCTGCACCAATCAGAAGGGAGTGACCGCTGGATCTTAGGCTGGGGGACCGGTGGGACCGTAAGCTAAAGACTTATCTCGCACGCTGTGCCTGGGAGAGAAAATAAAGATGCTCTTAATTACTTCCACTATCTAAGACTTAGTTAAAGTATATATTATCATGACAACAACAACAATTGTTTTCATAATGCCACTCAATATAGTTCGCCAGCATCAGACTGTGGCAACGTATCTAAGACCTTTTCAGAGGTATCAATTATTATCCATAGTGATATTTACCTTTGGTGAACTCAATAGTCTTGGCACACTCTTCACGCCTGATTGGTTACATGCACCAAAACCCATAGAGGTTAGAGAACTACAAGGAATAATATGAGCACTAAAGAACAAAGAAAACAGCGATATGGGAGCAATACAAACAGAGAATGTTCACTATCAAACTAGGCGTGTAAGTTGCTCTCAACTGAAAGTAAAAAGGCCACTGGAATAAGAACAGCAAGTATAGAGGAAATAAGAGTATTTTAGAGTGTCGACCACTTCTGACAAGAGACTATTAAGATGGTTCTGAGGGTGGGTGAAAGAACATCAACAATCAGATATCATCTGCAAAAGTTACACAGAGAACAAGACTAATGCAATATGAGATGAAGAAAACTCACGAGTGGAGTTCCCCACTGCCTCATCCTTGTGTGTCCTGACAGGAGAGATGCGGGATTTAGGTTGCTCGTTATAAACAATGTCAACATCCTAGTCCTCCATTTCACTCCCTGCAAGTAAAGTGAGAATTTAAATCAAACAGTAGGACATGAGACCTTTCTCAAACAGCAAACAAACCATCATAGTGTTGCGTCAATGAACTCCCTGGTCCATGCAGAAGCTACATCAAGGAAATTTTGGCTGTATTCAGTCATGTTATCAAATGGATTAAGCATGAGATGTAGGAAGATGAATTTACCTCTAACTCATCACAGGGTTCACCACCATTTGAATATTTGCTCTGGGTTTCTTGTAAAAACTCATCCAAGAGATCCCGCAACTGGAACAAGGCATCATGACTGAGACCATTAATGTCAATCTCAATCTCATCATCTCCAGATCCCCCAGCATTGGAGATGTGATCTCTCAGGAAGTTTATTATAAGTCTGTCAAGGAACCCAGATCTCTGCCAAGTTAAGGGTCAGGCAGTTTGTTGTCAGCAGGTTGAGATAATAAGGTTCCTCGGGAAGACTTGTTCTTGTCAATAGTTTTCCACCTGACTCCAAAAAACTATCAGGCATCAGATAAACAGGATTGGCCGGAGGGTTATAAGTCATGGCGTTGGAGAAAGTAAGACGGACATCAGCAGAGAAGTGGGAAGGGGTAGAGCTACAGTGCCCAAATCCATGGGATGCTTAATAATGGATAAATAATCAGGAATGTTGAGCTTGAGGAGGAGGATAATTAAAGAGATGACCCTACTCATGCGTTTCAGGACGGTCTCGCATTGAAGAAGAAGAGGAGGAAGGTGGAGGAAATCCTTGTGAAAGGAGGAGCGTAACTGAAGCAGCTCCTGTCGTAGCCTATTAATAAGATTTTGCCTTTCAGAGGAGGAGGAGGACAAGGCTGGACAATGGTAGGAGCATTCTGGGGATTCTACCAAAGGTTTCATCATCATCATCACCAAAACAACTAGTACGATAGTAATCTCCTCCTCGGAAACTACCCTTCTTCACTGTCATTTCGCCAAATTATAAAACAAGACAGAGAAGTCATTTGCAATATGAACCCTAAATTGAACAGTCAATTATGCAAAACAAACACTAACCAACTCGATCAAACCGAGGCGGAATCGTATATCTCCTCCCCCCTGAGAGTTTGATGAAGATAAAGTTAAACCCTAGAGAGAGAGAGAGTAAACCTCTCCCCAGGTTGCGAACCGTCAAATGTACAAGCGCGTGTGTCCGATTTGCGGAACAAGTATGCAATAACGCAAGGTAAATGGATTTTAACTTTCTTTTGGGCCTTTACTGGGTCTTAAGATAGCCTTAACCAGATTACTAACAAGTTTCTGGTGAGTGTCGATTGAGAAAGTCATATCCAAGTCTAACTAATAAAAAGCGACGAGCATGGATAACCAATTAAACATCTCTCTATTCACATGACCGAGTTTCTTTAGTAGAAAGAAGAAGAATAGTCAAAAGTCATCGGAATGTTACAACTATGGGAAACGAACTTGTCAACACAGAAATTAAAACCCGCGGAAATTCAAGCGTTTCTTCTGGTCTTTTAAAGAATATTAAACAAGTCCAACATTTATGCTCCCCCATCGCTCTCTCTCTCTTGTTATATAAAAAGTAGTATTCCACATTCCTAAAGCCAAAAGTTTCAAGAAAAGAAAGACAGAAACTCGCATCCCTCTTTTCCCTAGTATAATCTATGAAGAGCAACAAACGTGAAGAGTATCATCAAAGGGTGTTTAGTTGCTTTGACAAGACCCAACAAGGGAAGGTTTCTGTTTCCGCCATCGAGAGATGTGTGGATGCTATTAAGTCCGGGGAAAAGGCCGTACCAGAAGAAGACACGACCGATTCACCACACACTGATAAATCCTTGGAACTCGAGGAATTCGTGAAGCTGGTGGAACAAGGAGCAGAGGAAGACAAGGAGAGGGACTTGAAGCAGGCTTTCAACATGATGTTTGAAGAGAGTCTACAAGGCATTACTCCTAAAAGTTTGAAGAGGATGCTAAGTTTGTTGGGTGAGTCTAAAAGCCTTGAAGAATGCGAGGTTATGATCTCGCAATTCGATATTAATAGGGATGGAATTATTAGTTTCGATGAGTTTAGGGTCATGATGCAATAATATATATATATATATATATAACTTAGCATTCATCTCCTTTCCTTACCAAAGGCTTGTAAGAACTCTCTGAAATGGTATTATCTCTCTCTATTAAGACTGCCTCGTCTTCTTCTTCATCCACCAATCTCGAAACCCTCTCTACAATCTCAGCCGCGCTCGGCCTTAGCTCTGCTTCTTCAGCAGTACAGTCTGCTGCAAGTCTTGCCATTTCATAGGCAGAGTCAACTGAATAGCTCTCCCCCAGCGTGCTATCCATCACTTCCCTTAGCATTTCCTTCTCCCCCATCATAAACGACTCTCTCAGTCTCTTCCACTCGGGATTAACCCTATTTTCTTCTTCTTCTTCTTGTTCTTGCGGTCCAAGCAACATCTCTGAGGTTTGTCCAGACAAAACCTCCATTACGATGATCCCGTAAGAGAAGACGTCAGTAGCTGGAGACATGGAAGAATCAATGTTGTCATCCTTTGACGACATGCCAAAGTTTCCGACTTTACCTCTAAGATCTTCATTCAAGAAAATGTTCCTACTCGTGATGTTGCCGTGAACATAGTTAATCCGATGCATAAACTTTAAGGCGATGGCGACATCGTGGCAGATCTTGATCCTCTGTTTCAATGCCAAGAAACAGTAACAAGACTCGATGAATTGATTCTTGATGGCCAATTTGTTCTGGAGCCAATCCCACAAAGACCCATTCTTTGCGTACTCGAAAACCAGATAAGAAGCACCCTCATCCGGCGGGGATTCTCTGAAACATGTCCCAAGAACCCTCATCAGGTTGTGACTGTAGTAGTGTGACTGATCGTTGAGAAGCCCCAAGTCGAATCTTTTCATTACACCGGCGCTCACTTGCTTGATAGCCAAGTCTTTGCCTTTGAGAGAACCGAAATAAACGGAACCTTTGATGTGATTGCTTGAGCTGAAATTCTCAGTGGCTTTCTCCAGCTCCTCCAACGCGTAAATCTCCACAACGGGCTTTCGGGGAGTTGTGGTGCCAACAACAACAACCGAATCCAACTCCTGTGACCCTTCAAAGGAGATTTTCTTGTCACTGGTGGTTCGGATGCTCAGGCTCAGCTGCCGCGTCTCTGGATCTTTATTGCTTATCCAGCTTTGCAGACGCGTCTCTTTCTTCCAGTGCAAGTAACCCAGCACCATGAGAGTGATAAGACCCATAACTCCAGCAATCGCGCTGATCACAGCGATCATCAGCTTCTTCATCTTTGACCGCTTTTTCTTCTGGCGACTCGGGGTGGTGTTCTGTGGTTTATGATCAAGAGGTATGAGAGCAGGGGTGCGTGGAACCACTCCAGAATTGTTGTTTGCAGACACAATAGCATCCTCTGTTGTGTTGAACTTGTCTGCCAAGCTTGAAACGCTTTCCCCCTCACTCACCGGATATGTAACGAGAAACCTGGTGGCGCCACCTTCTTCTGGACATGAACACTTGACCCCCAACCGCAACTTAACCTTCTCGTCCAGGCTCTCCTCCGAAACTTGAGGATTCTCGTCCCTTATAGACCTGAAAAATGAACATCCGGAATTTAAAAAAAAAAAAAGGACCAAGTCTAATTTTAAATTGAAAAATCAGGTATGGGCTCACAGGCACGTGGTCAGCTGGCCTTGTAGGGATGCAGCGAGAGAGCGAAAGGTGTCGCCTTTAACGCAAGTTTTGAACAGATGAGCCTCGTAGAACCTTCCATTACATGTGCAGTCAATCGGGATAAAATGGCCCCTCAAGGGAGAATTGGCTCTTAGAGTGGCGAAAGTGCGGCACTTTTGGAGGTTTGAGTGGCAAACGTAGCTAGTTGAGGAGGAGGAAGAGGATTCTTCTGGGTCGCAGCTAAGCAGATCATTTGAAGTTGCACAGAGAGACCATGTGAAAAAGAACATTATAAGACTTGTCACGCACTCTTTACTAACTGAACCAGCCATGTTGACGTTTAGAATAAGCTTCGGCATTACAGTATAGGCGTGTCTCTATATATTGACGAAGAGAAAGTGGGACAACAACTTTTGATTTTTAATTGATTGATTTGTTGCAAGGAAATATTTGATGAATTATTTTGTACACATGACCTCCACTTGGATATATACATACATATACTAGTAATAAATTAATTACAAGGTTAAAGTACCCGTAAAGCATTCTATTGTTTTTTGATATTTTATTGGAAAGCAGAAACGAGTATCGGAGCCTCTGAGTTTTGTGACTTTTGTCGACAGACAGCAGGGGTGGCTGTGAATCCCAAGTCAAGTTTCTCTAATTAATTAATTTATTAGAAAGGACATCTTCTTGTGCTTGGAACCTTATTCTTCGTAAACTCAACAACATTCACAAAGTGTGCAAAGTCCAAGCTAAGTGAATCTCAATGGTACACTCTCGCTTTGTCCTAAGAAGATTATATTGTTTAAGAACAAGGTTTAGGCCGTGTTCGGTCCCACTGTTTTCGATTTTGCTGGGGGTATCATCATCCTAGACTCATGCCCCATGTTTCTTTTACAATTTTTTTTTAAAAAAGTTTTGGGTCAATAGCATGTGCACTAGCTTATAGAGTCGGATATCTAAGATTCTGAGAATTGATTCATACCTAAACTTTATACTCTACTGTATGTAAGCTTGCAAAATAATAACCACAGGGGCAAACACGTATATATCCATTTTGTGTTAATCTAGTAACACTTCCTTATTGGCTGAGACCTGATAAGCATTTCACCCAAGCACACACTTGCCCATTGTAGTTCACACTAGTTTGGACTTTTGGCGTAGCGACAATAGACTTTTAGTATATTGTCTTGCCCCATTATCATTCGGATATTGAGAAATCGTTCCAAAATGCCGTCAGTACATATCTAGTTGCAAAAAGATTTCAAGCCAACTCATACAAAAATACTGTTAAATAAATAAAAAGCTAGACTGAATTTTTAAGATCCAATGGTTTGGTCGAGTAAAATCCAAAACGTAGTGTGTGGAGAATAATGATGTGGAAATTGATAGTAGGGGAGGAAACAAAAACAGGAAGACACAAAAACATTATCAAGAAATTGAAAAGACATGCAAAACAAAGCAACGACAAAGGCATCTAGGAGCAAAAAGCTAAGTACTCTTAGGTCTATTTTGCAATATATACCTAAGTTGACCTAAAAAGGATAAATAAAAAAAGAAACGAGATCAAAAAGGGTAATTTTAACAGATAACTACAAAATTAGGAGTAGTGTGCATTGGATACGTTGAAATGTGATATTGGTTCTGTTTGGGACAAAAGTAGGTCTGAATGTGGAGCGTCTTGGATTCTTAGGAATTCAACTGGATTAGTTTTACTACATGGGAGAAGATCTTTCAACAATATTCTCAGTAAAACTGATGCCTCTTTTGAAAGTTGGAGCTCTTGCAAAACCTGCTGCATGGCCTGCTTTAAAGTTCTAATCTCTGAAGCTAACTTCTATGCTTAACAACTTTTTGTGTTGGTGAGTATAAAAACAGTCTCGACAAGCCCTTACTGCAGCCTTTCGATTGCTAATAGTGTTGTCTAGGAAAATATGTTTCAATCCTACATTGCAAGGGGTTTTCCTCATTGGCTTAAGGGTTTTTTTAATTAGATTCCTCTGTTTCCTATATGATCTTTGGATCTTATTAGACTCCTCTATGTATTTTGACTTCATGTTTTATTTGATATCATAATATAAGTGTTTAATAAATAGGAGTAGTGTGCATTGATAAAAAAAAAAAAAGGAGTAGTGTGCATTTTTTTAACGATGTAAGATTTTACCTTTTTATTAAAAAAAACACTTAATACTACAATAGTAAAACGATCGAATACATTGTATACTACCCATAAACTCATCACCCAATTCCTATACTATGGAGTGAAGAAATAGAATCCTAAAAACAATTATCATGATGTACTAGTCCCTGTAAATACATACATACTAGTCTTGTGTTAAGAGAATTATAACCACTCTAGCTCTTGAAACCAAGGCTATATTAAACGATTCACGATATAGCATTTTAAATACTGTGCCGTGTAAGCACCACCGCCAACACATGGAGCTTCCACATATTCCAATTATTCAACAAAGACAGAAACAGCTACTTATTACTTTATTAGCTAAAGCACTTGAGTTTTTTTTAACAAAGGACTTGAAATGTTTATCTTAGACCATCTCAAATGAATTTTGCTATTTTTACCTTTAAAATAGAAAATTTCTATGATAGAAAAAAAAAATTTAATCAAATGTATTCCCCTATAATATTAATCTTCAAAATAAAGAATAAAAAAATTAGAGATTGTTATTTCTTTCCTTATAAATAGAGAAAAAAATAACAATTTCTATTTCAAAGAAATATTTGGAATGGATTGAAGTTATTTTACTCTAAATGTTATTATAGAGGCAAAAATAGCAATGTGTTGGAGATACTTTTAGAACTATCCCCTTGTTATTGCATAAATGAATATTTAGAAATTGACGCTTCTATCAAGTGGTGGGTTGGGCTTTTTCAACGGTGGCCCGCATTGAGAAAAAAGCGCCAAACACTGAGTTTCCAGCGACGATACCGGTTGCCCCCTCCCCCGGCTGCAACAGCTGCATGGATCGTGAAGAGCCTAAGCCGTCGTCTACCTAATCCAGGAACGAGGAGGAGCAACAGATGCACTCAATAAGTTGTAAGGGAAAGATCAATCCTCTGTCTGTGTAGGATGAGAGAGGCCTTAGTCTTATCGAGGGGATTTCGATAAGCAAATGGCATTACATCTCCATAATTTTAAACACTCGTGTCAAAGACATTGTCCATCATTCTAGGCATGAACTTCTTGTCTTCCAAAACCAGGCTCCACGGTTTTCGTGATATGGGTTAGAATCCTATAACATTTGTTCAAGGGAAATATATCTATTCAAAAAAAAAAATATATATATATATATATATATAATATATATATCTATTCAAAAATATTCAATAAATAAATAAAATTTAGGTCAATATATATTTGAAAGATCCCACAAATCAGTGCACAACAATTATGACTGACACAACTACTGGACTCAAATATATAAGATCTATTTCAAGAAAACATCTAGATGAAAACATTGAGAACCGGATACTCATAATCATGCATGTTTAAGAAAACTATAATAGTACACAATATCTTATGCTGTTTCTTACGTAAAGTATCAAGTTTAAAATAAAAAATTAACTAAAGTGCATGGATCCACTTAAATTATTTGTCTCTTTTACTATCCCAAAGACTTTTAATTAACAAAAGATAAATTTAGCACTTTTCTAAATTAAAAACACACAGAGATATTTAAACTTTACTTTTGAAAATAACTAAATTTCTTTTATGATAAAAAAAAGTTGAAGACTGACTCTAAAATCCTAGATTCCTTTATCAAGAAATCAGGAATTTAAAATTGGTGAGATTAAGAACTTGAAAATTTTATGCTATAATTGGATATTACATCCTAAAATTATGTTGTTTTTAAAAGATATTTCCAAAATAAATTGATAAGTTATAGTAAAAAGTCTATAAATATATGTCTGACTGCATACAGTCAACCAATTATACACGTTTTATTAATAACACTTTGACCAAAAAAAAAGATAGTTTACACTATATTAGTATAATTGTTTGGAGAATAGAGGTCAAACGGTTTCAAAACGTAAATGTATAGTTTTGTGGCCTGTTATTATTATTACTGACCAAGAGTAAGAGAGAAGAATGCAATCGTCTAATGAAAAAGCCTCTAAACTTTTGAGTTTTCTTTTGATTATAGTATTTGTTAACCATGTATTTTGCGACGGAAATGGAACCAGCTCCGATTTGAATCTCACAGTTAGCATATCTCCGCATCCATTAGCTGTAGAGACAAGCTTCAAGATTCCTTCTCCATTACCTGTAGAGACAAGTTTTAAGTTTCCTTCTCCGTTGCCTGTTATCCCTCCGGGTGGTGAGAAAAACTTCGGGAATGGAAAGATAGATCTTGGAGGTCTTGAGGTGATCCAAGTCTCCATCTCAGAGTCAACGTCACAGAGGGTATGGAGAGCATTCGAGGGAGGGCCCGACAACATGGGAGTCAGCATCTTTGAACCCATCAATCTTCCTGCTGGTTTCTTCACACTTGGTTTCTATGCACAACCCAACAACCGTATGCTTTTCGGTTGGGTTCTTGTTGCAAAAGACGTATCCGGGAATAGCTTGAGACCACCCATTGACTACATGGAACTCGGTAACACTACCTCCGTCGTCGTCAAGCAAGATGGGCCAGCATATTTTTGGCAGCCTTTATGTCCCAACGGGTATGGAGCGGTTGGCGTGTTTGTCACTACTTCTCCGGTGAAGCCATCTTTAAGACAAGAATCAATAAGCTGTGTCAGATCGGATCATACGGAACAAATGAGCGAAGCCGATGCATGGGTATGGGGGATAGAAGGAGTTACTGTTTCTAGTTTGAGACCTGCAAACAGAGGAACAGAGGCAGATGGTGTGTACACAGGGACATTCAGCTTTCAGCAACTAAATTTTCCTCTTCCGTCTTTGTCCTGCCTGAGAAATACAAAATTTGACTTGTCTAGCATGCCAAGCCAAGATCAGACTAGAGATTTATTTCGAGCCTATTCTCCTTTGATTTATTTTCATCCGAATGAGGAGTTCCTTCCTTCCTCTGTCGATTGGGTTTTCTCCAACGGTGCCTTGTTATACCAGAAAGGTAACGAATCTAACCCCGTCCCGGTTCAACCCAACGGTTCAAACCTTCCGCAAGGCGGCTCGGACGATGGCTTATACTGGTTGGATTATCCAGCCGATGAGAGTGCAAGGGAAAGGGTTAAGAGGGGAGACTTAGGGAACACAAAGGTGTATCTACACATCAAACCAATGTTTGGAGGCACTTTCACTGACATTGTCCTCTGGATATTCCTTCCTTTCAACGGCAATGCCCACCTCAAGATTTTATTCATGAAGAGCCTCTCCCTAGGGAATGTCGGTGAACATATTGGAGATTGGGAACACGTTACCTTGCGGATCAGCAACTTCAACGGCGAATTGTGGCGTGTCTACTTCTCTGAGCACAGTGGAGGAAGTCTAGTGGAGGCATGCGATCTAGAGTTCCAAGGTGGAAACAAGCCTGTGGCTTACGCGTCTCTTCACGGACACGCAATGTTCTCAAGACCCGGACTGGTGTTGCAAGGCCAAGACGGGAACGGCATAAGGAATGACATGGCGAGAAGTGATAAGTTCTTTGATACTAGTACTGGTTATGAGGTGATTGCGGGACAAGGAATCGTGGAGCCACCGTGGCTAAATTATTTTAGGAAATGGGGACCAACCGTCCAACATGACCTTGAAAAGACCATTGACGGTTTTGCCAAGACATTGCCCGGATTTTTGCGTAAGAAATTCCGTGAGCTCACTGACAAAATACCTCATGAAGTCCTTGAAGAAGAGGGTCCCACTGGACCCAAAGTCAAACAGTCTTGGAACGCTGATGAATAATATTCATTCACTCATTCCTGTCTCTGATCCTCATATTTAATTAAACTAAAATAAATAAACAAACTATTTGATTTTGATTTTTCCTTCTGTCGATTTTTTTTCATATGAGTCAGTTCAGTTTGATGGGATAAAGAAAGAAAGCTATTTAGTGAAACTTTACGTAAAATTATAATTTAGCAAAAAAAAAAATTTACCTAAATATGTGTTAAAAACTAAAATGTTATTCTTTCTGAAAAACAGTGTTTTAGAGAAAAAAAATTGTTTCAAACATATTTATTTTGTATATTTTCTGTGCACTTTTATTATTATGCAATATATGGTAAACTGTAAATTTTAATTAAAAATGTGTTTAGCAAACTTTTATTAGCTTAGGTTTTCTGAAAATAGTTGATAAATAATGTATTTATAATTAAAATCTATTATAATTTGTTTAATATATATAAAAACACCAAAACATACATCTTGTTAAAACATGGTAAATATTAATTCAAAATAAAAAGTCCTTCAAATTGATTTCAGTCGCATAATTTAAATGTGTTTTGTTGTATGCAAAGAGAAAACTAATTGCATCATTGTGTGCGTCTGTTTGTAGAAAAAACAAAGCTTGTAAACTGGTTCATTTCTTTCTATGATTACCATGTCAGGGTTAGACAATTAATGGCCCCTGCAGCTTTCTATAGAATTTTGGTGGAAGAAAAGATGAAATTTTCCAGTATAGTCTCTCATAAGATACCTCAGCACATATATATATCCCCTCCTTCCATCCATCTCAAACACATGATTAAGCTATGGGGGAACAATCCCGCCATCGAGCTAGCGTGTTATGATGTGCTAGTGGAGGTATCATTCCCCGATCCTAAGGGACTTTCCAGTATCATGTTGAAGAGAAAAAAGACATGGAAAATGGTTGTTTTCACGGTTGGAATTCACCAAAGCTTGCAACAGAGAAGTATATTGAAACGCTGAGAAAGAAAAAAAGTCACCCCATCAAAATACTAATACACTCACTGAAAATTTGCTTTCAATGATACGCTACTTTTGGTCCAGAAGCCAACAATCACTAAGGAGTTACTTATTTTCACTACCCAAGTCAGTCAATATGGCTGTCCAGCTTCTCTTTCTTTTAGGTTATTTTGTAAGTTATTCCATCAAACATCAGCTATGGATACTTAACTTTTGGTATGTGCTATCATTAAAAATATTTATATCATGTCTTCTTTTTCTTAATTGCATATTTACTTTGTTCTAGTTTATCCAGCACTTTTTCATAAATTTAACATCACTTATGTTATTCAAACAGACGATTCCACGGTTGACTTTTATAGGAATTTTTGTTTTGCTGATTGTTTTACTCCAAATTGACAATCTAAACGGAATAAAATTTAAACATTAAAAAAATTTAGGACGATTGATTGGATTTAGTATTTAATAGCAATATTAATGTGTAATATTATTGTATTATTAATTGAGATATATAAATACTAACGAATGTGCTCTCACGTTGCTTTTAATATACGTATGACTTCATAAGAACAATAAAGATGTAAAAAGTGCTTAATTGCTTTTTTTTTTCCGTCAATGTTTTTATATATTAAATAAACGGGCCAAGCCCAGTAATCGGCTGAAGCCCGAATACAACAAAAAAACGGCTTAAAGCTCAAGAGACTACGGTCTAAACAAAAGACTAAATGGACCCTCGGCCCAGACCTAGAAACCGGACGACCTGGTCGGATAGCAAGTCAAGGAGGCTAGACACGTGGAGAGATCTGCTCCCTTCACGCGACACGCGTCGCAACCGTCTCAACTTAACCGCCTCCGCCTCTACGCCGCCGGAGCATCACCATCTAAACATGCGTTCGTCGGAGCTTGGAAACAGACAAGCCTCCAACGAACCCATAATCGTTCTTCACCGCACTGTCTTCACGCCGGCGAGTTCCATCGATCACCGAGATCTCCACCGACTTTGAATCACTTCAAACCCAAGACAAGCGAACCGAGAACCACTGCTTTCTTCCCTTGAAAGTCGTTACCACCGCCGGAGAGCTTCATCGTCTAACGATATCTCATCCGCAGTGACCAAACACCCACCTTAACGGCAACCTCACCGAACTTGACACAAATCAAACTAGTAACCTTAACCCAAAGGACACCGGGTTTCTAAGCGGCAGCGCGGAGCTTTGCAAGCCTCCACTCTTCGTAACTAAAAGCCGGCGAAGGCGGAGCTGAAGGAAACTCCCCTTCCCGGAAGCTAAAGTCGGCGACGATGGATCTGAGCAAGCCTCCACCTCCCGCATAAACCGACGAAGACGGATCTATATTACCTTCCATCTCCCGGAAAAACACCACAACTGAGCATGCAAGGCGCTCCCTCTCCACCGTGGACCTTCAATCGAGCGTGTCATTACTCCAAGAGCCGAGCCACCGTTAGGGATGGTTGCTGATGTGCCGTGGGGTAGCGCACCGGGCAAAACAGGCATGCATGGCTTGATCATGGAAAGCAGTAAAGATATATGTTCATTGTTTGACTCATATCTTCCAAACCACGAGGCTTCTACGCATGAAATCACTTGGAGAATGTTCTCAACTCAATTACGGAGCTCCTTGAAGAAGAATCAGATCAAACGAAGTTCATATGTGATAGTTATGCTATTTACAAATCAGGTGATCTTCAGTTCTCGCGAATTCAGACCACCCGAGAAGCTCGAAATGGCTAACCTTCTTTCTGATGAACCAACGGTCAATTCAATCATGACAAAGGTTATTATTCATGTTCTAAATGTTCAAGAAAGCATTGGGCTTGATGGTTTTCAAAAAGATTCAAAAACGAACTTGTTTGGGCCAAATGGAGAAACCGATAAATATTGGCTAAGGGAAAAGATGGATTTCGACCAGGCCTCAAAGGGACATGTCTTGGCCCATATCAGGAGTATATTATTCACCTTTCAAAGTCCTGGTCGTGGCTATATGAAGAGGTAGTCCAAGTTTCAGTCAAAGACTTTATTTAGTCAAGTCTTTGTTTCTATTTCCAATGTCTTGTTTTTAGCACATTTTTCTTTGGATCTCTACAACTTGTAATCCTATAAATAAGGCCTTAGAGCCACGAAATAAAACAGATTGTTTTTCCTTTTTTATGAGTTTCTCTCATTGTTCTTTGTTTAGAACACTTCTTAGTTTCTTGGTGAGGTTATCTCCAAGTTTCGATCCTTCTTTTGTTGGACCGGTGCGTCACATCCGGCAACGATCGAAGTCTGGTAGTATCTTTGGGCTATTCCGCAACCCTTAGTGTCACCCCTCGATCCATCAGTTCTCAATCCTCTCGGATCTGAGTTCATATCAACCTTACCGAAAGAGTGATCCATATTTTGGTCGTATCAGTTGCGGTACCAGAGCTCGGACAAGGCAGTCGTTGACACGACGGCGGAGAAGGGGCTAAGAGGAACAACTTCGACGAAAGAGAAAGGGCTCCAGCGACGGCACGGATGCTCACGCGCCGGCTGTACGCCGGTCCCAAAGTAGATCTAGTTTCTCTCTCTTCTCTCTCCCTCTCGTGTCTCTGTGCTTCCTTTTTCTTTACCGTGCTTAATTGCTTCTCAACTAAATTTATTTTTCAGACAATAATAATATTATAATAGTTTTTTACTGATGTGTATTGAAATCTCGAAAATTTAAAATGTGGGTTGGTTTACCCAAAGGAGATAATACGAGCATGGAAACATTTTACGTACATTCAAAAGAACCATAGTGATCATTGACTTTATTCGGACTGTTAGAGACCATTTTGACTGAAAATGCAAATATGGTTCTCTTCATCGAGATCCATCTCTCCGGCGAACGCGGACTCGCATCCCACCAGCCATGTGAGCCGTGAGCATTGGCACAAAAACCGGTTTGTCCGTACCGATCGGTTCAAACTGAAAACGGTGAAGCATGGAAGCCACAACGTACTTCATCTGCAGGTACGCCATCTCTTCCCCGAGACAAACCCTCGGACCGGCTTGAAAAACAGGAAACTTGAAAGGGTTCACTTTCTTCAAAACTCTGGTCTTATGATCATAAGAGTCAAACCATCGGTTTGGTTTAAACTCATCCCAATCTTTCCCCCAAAGCTCCTCCATTCTCCCCATCCCATATGGAAAATACGTAACCCGGTCTCCCGCACGCACCGCCGTACCGTCTGGTAAACGGTCATCGGTTAGGGCGTGTTTGGAATCCCAAGGCACCGGAGGATACAATCGCATCACTTCACACAAGCACGCTTTCAACAGACTCAGTTTCTTCAGTGATTCATAATCGAAGCCCCCGGTTATATCCTTAACCGATCTGATTTCATTAACTAGCTCACACTCGGTTGTCTTGTGACAGGAGATCAACGAAAACAAGCGTGTGGTGACCGCCGAGGTCGTGTCCCTCCCGGCCATTACAACACTAATTACCATATCTCTCACAGCCTCGTCGCTTTCTCCAGCGACGATCAATCGCGACAGAAAATCGCTCTTGGTATTGATCTTCTTCTCTCGAATGATCTCATTGACGCAGCTGTGAACTTTTTGGACAGCGTGTCTGAGGTCTTTCTCAGATCCAAAACCGACCAGTCTCTTCAGCTTCCACACGAAGGATAGCGGTGCGGAACCACGTCCAGCGCTAACGGCAGCCGCAGTCTGAAACGCTCGATCGAACTCAGAAACGGGTGACGACGGGTTTAAACTGCAACGATCGATCCCGAGGAAAACAATGCAGACAATATTGAAAGTGAATCTCCGGAGAAGCTCTTGGAGATCGAAGGGTTGATAATCTTGGGCGGCAGCGTCCAAGAAGGACAGAAGCTCGTCCTCGACCTCGTTCCTCAAAACGTCAACGTACTCTCTCAGCGACCTGGGCGTGAAATCATGAGTAGCCAGTCTCCGCTGCTTTACCCAGAGGTTTCCGTCAACGTTAAATATCCCGCCGCCGAGAAAGTCTCCAAGAATCTCCGTGAAGGGTTTGCCTTTCGGGTAGTTATCAAAGTTTGTCTTGAGGATGTACTCGACGTTGGATGGGTTGGCCGTCACCACGGTTCTCCGGGCAGCCAAGCGGTTAATGATCACTGTCCCACTTGGGGATTCGGTTAGGAGCTCGGTATACCAATCCAGCAACCTGTTCCGGTTCGTATAGAAGGAAAGTAAGCATCCGATAACCGGGTATGTTTTCGGCGTTATAGAGTTACGTAGACAAAGAGATTTTCCAGTAGAGAGTATCAAAACCACGAGGAAGAGAAAAGGAAGAAGAACAAGAGTTAAAGCTTCCATTGTTGATGATGAGCTTCAAAACTTTTTTTTTTTTAAAGGATACGACAATTAGGGAAGGGTCAAGAGACCATTTCTTCTCATTTTTTTAAGCAACAAAAATTTAGTCTATAGAGATTTGACGCACGAGCCTGAATTAATTGGATCCCAGTCCCACAATATTATTTATATATTTATTTGTTTGGAGCATCATTATCCCTGAAATCCCAAATGAGGTTTCTTAATTTTTTTTTTTTTTTATTTTTTCGAATTTAGAAAGAAAAAAAAACGAATCAATCGTGGGCCGCCACGTGTTAGTGGGACCCGCAAACAGTGTAAGAAACCCTTAAGAACCGACTACTATTTAATAGTTTTTGTAACCGGTTTCTTAAAAAAAGTGGATCCTACACGGGATCCACACGCTAAAAAACTCTCTAGTATCCCCGGATAAAGATGCTCTTATTGGTAGGACTTTTGTCAATGATTTATAGTTATTTTTCATTCAGAGGTGTTCCTGAGCACAATTGGTATAGAACCTCCGAATTTGTTAAAAAAAGAAAAAAATTTGAAAACCCTCCCTATATTGTTTTAGCCCCAAACATTTAAGGGACCCCCATGTTTCAAGTAATATAAATATAAGTATATAACCTATAGTGGAGTTCCATTAACTTTTACCCCGACATCATCTTATTATTTAATAATCCTCTTTCTTCTTCAATCTTCTACACAACTAAAATTATTTTATTTCATTCAATGATAATGTGGTTTAGGTTGTGTAACATCCATGCTCGATATTTTACCAAGTGTTGCAAATTGACGCGAGAATTGCGGTCCTAGGGACGCACGAATAATATAATATGTTATACATGCAAGGATCATGTACATATTATCATACGAGTAAGGCTATAGGAGGAGCACACGTAGATTATTTGTCCGACAAAACAAGGTATACGATCAATAAAAATACATAGGAAACGAGCTGTGGCACTATATCGTAACTCTTAAATAATCAGGGAATCAATCTACTGGGTTGGTTAGAAAAAATGCCAAATCTAAAACACATGGAGCAGCTAAAAGAGAAATATTTTTTTTTTGAAATACTGCATCACAATAGTCAGCCAATCTTTCTATTCTCAATACTATTTTTATTGTTTTTCTTCTCAGGAAAAGAGGATAAATAGCGATTATACATCATTAAAGAAATTTGATCCTTTTTTCTTCTCAGTAAAGGAATATTTACATTCCCACCTTCTTCCAAACTTGACTAGGAGGAAAGTGGACTGTGAAGTAATCAAGGAGCATACGCTACAGATAAATGTGCTCAACCATATGATTTTTTTTTTCCCAAAGTGAAATTTATTATTTTAAGGGCCAAGCCCAGTAATACAAAAAGGCCCAAGGCCCACCAAACGAAACCGAAGAGAAAAACTAAAAGCGGCGCCTCCGTTTGCAGACGGCGACCCCCCGCTCCCAGCCATCACCGGTGGTCAACCCAACGACCCACCGTAAAAAACCGACACTCACAGGCTTCACAACTTCTTCGCCGCAAACGCTTCCAACCGCGAGTTCCCAATAGTGGAGAGAGTCAATCGGTAACCCGAGATCTCATCCGCCTCCTTTCGTCACCGGAAATGGGAAGGAAGCTTCGCCGGCACAACCAAACAACCAACATCGGATAGCTTCAATCGTCTTCCGACGAGAACTCCTCCAAGTAGACCAAACCGAAACCGAAAAAACCAAAGATAAAAAGCGAACCCTAACAAACCTAGGGGACTAAAATGCCGCGGCGCAAGACCTGATCGCCTTCACCCCACGGAAACTTAAGCCGGCGAAAGCGGAGCTGACGAAGCCTCCGCCTCCCGGAAACTGAAGCCGGCGACAGGGGAGCTAACGAAGCCTCCACCTCCCGGAAACTAGACAGGCGGCGATGGATCTGTAGAAGCCTCCACCTCCTTGGAAACCCTAATCTGACAGACCGACATCACTCCACCTCACCCATCACCCAGTCGCGTCGTTACTCCAGCCACCGCGCCACCGCATGTGTCTGATCACTCCCCGAGTTGACAGCTCCAGAGGGAAACTGGACAGAGCTTCGACAAAACGAACAGAGAGAGGAAGTGAAGAAGATGTCGGGGAACGTTTCTAGCCAAAAGAAAAAGGGTTCCGGCGACGGCACGGACGCTCACGCGCCGGCCAAACGCCGGACCCAAAACAGATCTGTTTTTTTTCTCTCTCTTTCTCTCTCTTAAGTGCTCAACCATATGATTCCATGCACATTTATTATAACAATAATAATAATGCATCAAAATCTGTAAAACAGTGGTTGAATATAAATATACAGAAATTGGTAAAAATGCACTTAAACACTCGTATAATGGGTCATATACCCTTAATTAGGAAACCCTTTTTCATTGGACGTTTTTACCCCTGCCAGATACATCAACCTACAGCGAGTAGAAATGCGTTGCGTGTGGATGTATGTCTGGTGACTCCCTTCACCCATTGGTCAATACAATGGTTTATGTCTTTTCAGTTTCTGCAAACGAAACAGCTTGAGACTACTATGTCGTTTTCGAATTTCGAAGAGTTGCATTTATTAACATATACCCAACCACTACTTCTTCTCCTTTATACATGATTTTGTTCATAATCTGTTCCATTTCATAGTCTCTTTCGTTTCATCCACCTCAAGAAAACCCTAATTTCGTCCTCAATATATCTACATCGATAAAGATGACATCTTTGATTACTTTTGGGATTAAAAATGGGATCGATTCATTAATCTGTACCTACGGCGAACTCTTCCTCTGTTTCCACGACGGTGGTGATGAGCTCTATTCTGCCGCCGTTTCTGAGCAAGCCATACGACATGGTTGACGATCCGTAACACCTCTAGCAACTGTTACTTGCTATTTCTTTGCCTAAATGTTAACTTTTTATTTAACGGATTTAGGCGATATTGACATATGTATCTGTTATTAGTATAGATTAACCTAAACTTTAATACATCATAAGTATGTGTATATGTAAAAACATTGTATTATTTACCTTCTAAATCCTAGGTTAACTGCTAACATATTAGTTTACATGTACATAGAATATGAATTCGTTAACAACTTATGTTTATGTATCTGCTAATAACAAGTATAACACATAATGGTTCCCGTATCAGTTAAGGAGAAAGTTACCGACACTATCATCATCATAACGCGTACGATTCACTTCTCTATCCAGCAGTCCGTCGCCTGTCCCGCCGTCCATCGTCTGACACACGCCTTGTACTATCGCCGAATCTGTTTTCGATAAAGCAGGGGTACTTTCGTCCGATACATGCCAAAAGGATACTACTTTTTGGGTTATCCACAGCGATGGGTAATCACACGTGGATATTTTTTTTTAATAAAAGAAGAGTATTGTTTTTTTTTTAACCGAAAAAGAGATCAAAGAAGAGACATACAAAGCGGTGGTAACTTGATCTACAAGTTAAGAGTGTGGCCTAGATGGAGCAGGATACGGTGCCACGAAGTGTTGAGCACCCTTCTTAGGTTCCACACTGACTCTACGTTTTCCGGCTGAACAATGGCCGCCGAATCCACCTGCCTATCCCCACAATTGTTAAACGAGATAATGTCAATAATCCACTAATTATCTGAGAATAATGTTGAGAGGCTTTACCGCCTTGGCGATGACCTGGGAGACATCAATGGTGGCTTCAAACAGCACTGGAGTTGTGTTCAGAGATGTAATGCTTTCCTGGTTTCTGTGTTCTAGAAGCCTTCCACCCAGCTTCTGCCTCCATCCATAGATATATCCACTCGCTTTTACCTCCAGAAACCTCATATCCATTGATTCTTACCTGGGAATGACTTCAACTCGAAAGTTCTCACCATTTGCACGTCCTCCAAAGAGCAGATTGCACTCTAAAAACAGGGGAAAGCAAAGCATGACACTTTTGCTGAGACAGACATGGCATCAATCACCCTTAACGGAAAACCGTGAGCCATGTTCAGGATCGGTAAACATTTACCAACAAACAAGCAAAGCTCTGAGCAATGACACGTCAAACAAGTGATGATGAGACTAGTTTTGCTGGCAAAGAGAAAGATATCAAAATTCTCCATTCATCTCATAAGTGAGGAGGAGCGTCGGCTTCAGGGTTTGTGGCTTGGCTAAGAGGCCATGATATGTTCTTATGGAGAAATGCTGCAGGTGGCTTTGGACATAAATTCTCTTCTAGAGTTACTTGGAACCGAATCAGAGTGCACTCACCAACTGTTTCATGGTCAAATGCGGTCTGGTTTAAGGAGGAGATCCCAAGATGTTACTTCATCATCTGGCTGGCGATTAACCAAAGACTTCCAACTAAGGATAGGCTTATCTCTTGGGGAATGCAAGTGCCAGATGCTTGTTTTTATGCGATGCTGCAACCGAATCACATCAGCCTCTGTTCTTCAATTGTCCTTTTGTCAAAGCAGTGTGGCTCAGATTCTGTGGACGCCTCCTTACTGCACCTCCTTACGACATCAACTCAGCCATCACCATCATTCAACAGCGAAGTCAGGCCTCTCAGTCCGCTTCCTGGTCCGTTCTGAAGCTTATACTCCAGGTAATGGTCTACAACACTTGGAAGGAGCGAAATGCTAGGATCTTCCGGAATGAGTATCTGTCAGAACCAGGTTTCTTCCTTCTTGTGGATCGAACTATCAGGGATAGGCTTCTCTCCATTCCCACTCCCTCGGATGCCTCTGTTTCCCTTCTTGGCTTGTATTTTAGTTTTACTTCGTAGGTTTCTTTATTTATTTTTTAAATATTCTTCTCCCCCTTCTTGAAATAAATTGCTAGGCAACAATCCTGTATAATTCGAAAAACCTTTGGTATGAATTTAACATTTACACCCAAAAAAAAAACACATATTATTATAATAAACCTGATATATTTGATGAATAGGGTGACGGCCACGGAGTAGCTGGTTAGAAGAAACGAGAGATCCAGAATCAGAGAGGGAGGCAAAGTTGAAAGAAACGGAAGATGAGGACCTTTCGATGTGATCAACAATGGGAGCGGGCGGGGCCATGATTCGCTTGTAGAAAAGAGTGACAAAAGATGACACTAAGGCAGAGCGAGAAGGCTCCGCATTGAAGGGCTATCTCCTGTCAATCGAATGAATACATAAAATAGCATATCAGAAACAAAGCAAAGAAGAGCTTTCCTTTGTGTTGACTTTGAGACAGAGGTCACAAGATGGTTCCTGATAGTTAGTATTCCGACGGTCCGCGAATCTCAGGCATATCTTTTTTTTACAGATAAACCACCACCACGACGCTTCCTTTGCTTGTCTTTGTGGTGGTCAGAGTACGAAGGTTTTTGTTACTTTGTCAAAGAAGAGTCTCAGCCCAAATATCCCAAAAGGCTTCTATTACGGCCCAACCAACTTTCGATTGGGCAAGTCAATGCCTCCAACATTTTGCTTCTTAATTAACTCTCCTTTTTCTTCTTCTTCATGCATATTGTTGTGAATTTGTGATACTAAACACTTAACTCTTCCATTGAACTCACCCCTCTAATTAGCTCTAAATTGTGGCCCTAATCTCTTCTTTTGGTGGTAATGTTGCGGCTTTTATTTTTGTAATGTTTAGAAATTTTGGATAAACTTTTTTTTCTTCTTGAGATGACCATAATAATAATTGATCATGCACTATATATTTTTTATTGTTACGAAATCAAAGAAATAAGGCAGCCGTATATGTTGAAAATATAAAAGGATGTGGGGTCCGCTGCACTATTTGCACAGTAAATTTTCTTCTATATATACGAACGTTTGCGTTCGTTTGTAAACACACCTCGACCTTCTCTTCTCCCTCTAATAAACACTCTCTATCAGTGTTATAAATTCTACGGGTATAAAATTTTGCCCTTATTTAAATTTCTGCGATACAATAAAATACAAGTTCTTTTCATAACACGTTATCAGCACGATCACTCTGCGATTCGGTAAAATTTATTTGTATCATTTATACCCTGTTATAATGGTCGGTATACCGCCTCTACTATTATTTATATCATGTTATAATGGCCGGAATACCGCCTATATTATTTACTAGTAATTTAATTTATTTATCGGTCGGCCGAGCCGCCTTATATCCTGTTTATTATTTATCGGTCGGCCGAGCCGCCTTATATCCTGTTTATTATTTATTGGTCGGCCGAGCCGCCTTATATCCTGTTTATTATTAATTGGTCGGCCGAGCCGCCGTATAATTTATTTATTATTTTGCATTGATCGGCTGAGCTGTCGCATGATTTGTTGTCATAATTTTTTTTACTTTTTAGATTTGATTGACCGTTTAATACGATATTTTCAGACTGATTTTTAGTGCACTCGATTTAACCCCAACGGTCACAAAGAATTTTTTTCAAAAATTTCCCCTTTCTCCAATGGTTATGAACAGTGTTTTTCATCTATAAATACAACTCATTTTCACTCCATTTCATCATCCAAAACATTTCATCTTCTCTCAAAAAATTTCAAATCGCTCTCCTCCGATTTTTCATTTCAAGAAAGATGATTCGCGCACTTTTGTTTTTATGTGCCATTTTTATTTGTGTTTCTATTTATGGTTTATTCGTTGGAGAATTTACTCCAAGTGAATTTAAGATGAATATCGGTTTAATTTTCTTTACATCGCTTCTCCTTGTAATTGCTTGCATGATCAATGTAAACGGTTCCTTTTAATATTAATAATATTCTAATAATTTTTATTTATGTGCTTTAGAAATACAAATGGCAAAAATCGAGAAACTTCAGTTTCCGGCATTGGAAGTAACTGGGACAAACTACACGGCATGGGTTACAAACATGGAGCTTCATCTAGATTCCGAGGAAATACTCGGAACAATAAAAGACGGCAATATATCAACCTCTCATGAAAAGGCTAAGGCCGTGATATTTCTGAGAAGGCATCTAGATGAAAATCTTACGCATGATTATGCGAGAACCAAAGATCCCTTAGATCTTTGGAAAGCTCTGAAGGAGAGGTTTGATAACCAAAAGAAAATTACTCTCCCCCATGCACTCGATGAGTGGAAAAATCTACGATTTCAAGATTTTGAAAAAGTGGAAACGTACAATTCCGCTATATTGAGAATAGCGGCGCAATTAGATTATTGCGGTAAGCCTGTCTCGGAAGCAGAAATGCTCGAGAAAACTTACCAAACGTTCCACAAAAATCATTATGTTCTACAAGAACAATATAGAAATTGTGGGTATACGAGGTTCTCTGAACTCGCTGTGGCGCTTATAATAGCGGAGAGAAATAATGAACTCCTCATTAAAACACACAATGCCCGACCCACGGGAACCAAAGCATTTCCTGAGGTAAATGCAACGGATATAAAAAATCCGGAAAAAGGAAATTATTCCTATCGTGGGCGTGGTCGTGGCCGTGGTCACAATCGTGGTTTTGGTCGTGGTCGTGGTTATCGATTTAACCGCAACCATGAAAGGAGTAACAACCCAAGAGGAAGGGGATCCAACACATGGAATCGATCTGATCGGGTAAAAGGGAAAGAAACCCAAGAAAACCCTACTCATAAAAATGAGAACGTCTGTTACAGATGTGGATCGAAGGGACACTGGTCTCAAGTATGTCGAACTCCTCGGCATCTATGCCAATTGTACCAAGAATCTATTAAAGGCAAGGCAAAGGAAGTAAATCTCAATGAACACCTTGTGGGTACAACATCGACATACCTCGAATCCTCTGACTTTATGGGAGATTTCGACGAGGCCACTCATCAAAATATTTGAAGTGCTTGTACTGATCAAGCTTAATAATGCCTAGTGATGCCATAAAATATTATGTATTTCACTTTCAAAATAATGTTGTATTTCAAAATATCTAATGTATAATTATTGTGTACTTGTTATTGATGAATAATATGTTTACTTATGAAAGTTTATTTTCTTTATTATATTAACTGTGTGTTACAGAAATGGATAAGAAAGCAAATGGAACAACAACTAAACAAATTGGTAGAGAAGTTTGCATACCAGATAGTGGCACAACGCACACTATACTGAAGGATAAGAGATATTTCTCTACTTTAAAGTCAGTAAAAATGACTATAAACACAATATCAGGTCCTACAGACCTGATCGAAGGAATTGGCAAGGCGAACTTTATGTTGCCTAATGGAACAAAGTTTTCCATAGATAATGCCTTATATTCTCCAAATTCTAAGAGAAATTTGTTGAGTTTCAAAGATATATACCGTCAAGGGTATAACACTCAGTCTGCAACTGAGAATGGAAAGAAGTATTTGTATATAACTTCTGAAAAATCAGGCAAAGGCCTTGTACTGGAAAAATTTCCAGAACTTCCTTCTGGATTGCATCACACTTATATTGATGCTATAGAATCACATCTTGTGATAAAAAGAAATCCAGAAGATGTTACATTATGGCATGATCGCCTTGGTCATCCAGGCACTACAATGATGCGAAAAATCATTGAAAGCTCACATGGTCATTCAATAAAAACCCAAGATATATACCAAAGTAATAAAATGACATGTGATGCGTGTGCTCTTGGGAAATTAATCATAAGACCATCACCAACCAAAGTTGACAAAGAATCACCAAAGTTTTTGGAAAGAATCCAAGGTGATATTTGTGGACCAATACATCCACCGTGTGGACCATTCTACTACTTTATGGTATTAATCGATGCATCGAGTAGATGGTCACATGTTTGTTTGTTATCATCTCGAAATATGGCATTTGCGAGATTTCTAACTCAGATAATCAAATTAAGAGCACAGTTCTCAGATTATCCAATTAAAAGAGTTAGATTAGATAACGCTGGTGAATTCACATCCCAAGCTTTTAATGATTATTGTATGGTATCAGGGATTGAAGTAGAGCATTCTGTTGCTCATGTTCATACACAAAATGGTTTGGCAGAATCATTAATTAAACGGCTGCAACTAATTGCAAGGCCATTGATCATGAGATCAAAACTCCCAACATCTGTATGGGGACATGCTATTTTGCATGCAGAAGCACTAATTCGGATAAGACCAAGTGCATACCATAGATATTCCCCATTACAGTTAGCATTTGGAAAAGAACCAAATATCTCTCATCTAAAAATCTTTGGTTGTGCGGTTTATATTCCAATAGCACCACCACAACGTACAAAGATGGGACCGCAAAGACGGTTGGGAATATATATTGGCTATGATTCTCCATCAATAATAAGATACCTAGAACCACAAACTGGTGATGTGTTTACGGCACGATTTGCCGATTGTCATTTCAATGAGAAAGAATTCCCAACTCTAGGGGGAGACAATAAACAAGTAGGAAAAGAGATCAAATGGAGTGTACCATCGTTATTACACCTTGATCCTCCTACGAAACAGTCAGAACTAGAAGTTCGACGTATCATGCATTTACAAAATATAGCAAATCAGCTACCAGATGCATTTGCTGATACCAAAATGGTAACTAAATCACATATACCCGCTGCAAATACTCCTGCTCGTATTGAAATACCACAAAATGGTGGAACGGCAGTTGATACACGTGAATCAGGAACACGTTTAAAGCGCGGTAGACCTATTGGTTCAAAGGATAAACTTCCTAGAAAACGTAAGGAATGTGAAAAGCATGATACTCCCAAAATAGCGGAAAATATTTTGGAAGAAGCGAATTGTGAATCGAACGACAATATAGAGCATCATGAATCTGATGAAATCACGAGATTTCTATCAATTACATCCATAATGGAAAGATATGGAAACGAAATGAGATGGATGATATTGATGACGTTTTCTCATACCTTTTAGCAAAGGAAATAAATGAAGAAAACGAAGATCCAGAACCAAAGTCTGTATATGAATGTCAAAAGAGACATGACTGGATAAAATGGAAAGATGCAATTCAAGTCGAATTAGATTCGCTTAACAAACGAAATGTATTCGGACCTATTGTGCTCACACCCAAAGATGTAAAACCTGTTGGGTACAAATGGGTGTTTGTCCGAAAAAGAAATGAGAAAAACGAGATTACAAGATACAAAGCTCGTCTCGTAGCCCAAGGTTTCTCTCAAAGGCCAGGAATTGATTATGAGGAAACTTATTCTCCTGTTATGGACGCAATCACATTTAGATTCCTGATGAGCCTAGCGGCCAATGAAAATTTAGAAATGCGTCTCATGGATGTCGTTACGGCATATTTATATGGATCATTAGATACTGATATCTATATGAGAATCCCAGATGGATTTAAAATGCCAGAAATGTTAAGTTCCAAACCTAAAGAGTTATGTGCAATAAAATTGCAAAGATCATTATATGGGTTAAAACAATCTGGACGAATGTGGTATAATCGTCTCAGCGAACACTTAACAAAAGAAGGATACACGAATGATCCTATATGCCCTTGTGTTTTCATAAAGAAAACAACATCCGGATTTGTGATAATCGCGGTGTACGTTGATGATCTTAATATTATTGGAACTCAAAACGAAATCCAAAAGGCATCAAACTATCTGAAAGGAGAATTTGAGATGAAAGATCTCGGGCAGACAAAATATTGTCTAGGATTACAAATTGAGCATTCTCGAAAGGGTATATTTGTACACCAGTCTACATATACCAAACGAGTATTGAAACGCTTTAACATGGATAAAGCAACTCCTCTTAGCACCCCGATGGTCGTTAGATCACTTAATGTTGAAAATGATCCGTTTCGACCATCTGAGGAAAATGAAGAAATACTTGGTCCTGAAACTCCATACTTAAGTGCAATTGGAGCTCTTATGTATCTTGCAAATTGTACTCGACCTGACATATCTTTTGCCATTAATCTTTTAGCGAGATTCAGTTCGTCTCCTACGCGAAGACATTGGAATGGAATTAAACATGTCTTTCGTTACCTTCAAGGAACAACTGATTTAGGCTTGTTTTATCCTAAAAGTTCAAAAGGTCAAATGATTGGTTTTGCAGATGCAGGTTATTTGTCAGATCCACACAAAGCTCGATCCCAGACAGGATATGTTTTTACAATTGGAGGCACCGCCATATCTTGGCGTTCTCAGAAGCAGACACTTGTTGCTACTTCTTCAAATCACGCTGAGATCATTGCACTCCATGAAGCAAGTAGAGAATGTGTATGGCTAAGATCAATAAGCCGACACATCTGTTCAAGCAGTGGGATTGACGAAAATACGGAGCCAACTATTCTATATGAAGATAACGCGGCATGTGTTGCTCAAACGAAGGAAGGATATATCAAAAGCGATAGAACCAAACATATACCTCCGAAGTTCTTCTCATACACTCAAGAGCTCGAGAAGAATAAAGAGATTGAAATAAGATATGTTCGATCATGCGACAATACAGCCGACCTCTTCACAAAATCACTCCCTACCTCGGTATTCAGAAAACACATCCATAACATTGGAATGCGTCATCAAAAGGATCTATGACTGCTTATTCGAGGGGGAGCTTACGTAGTTGTACTCTTTTTACCCTACTATGGTTTTTCCCATTGGGTTTTCCTGGAAAGGTTTTTAACGAGGCAACAAAGACGTTAAGCGAGAGCGGATAGTGACACCGGCCCCCAAGGGGGAGTGTTACGAAAGTCAAAGAAATAAGGCAGCCGTATATGTTGAAAATATAAAAGGATGTGGGGCCCGCTGCACTATTTGCACAGTAAATTTTCTTCTATATATACGAACGTTTGCGTTCGTTTGTAAACACACCTCGACCTTCTCTTCTCCCTCTAATAAACACTCTCTATCAGTGTTATAAATTCTACGGGTATAAAATTTTACCTTTATTTAAATTTCTGCGATACAATAAAATACAAGTTCTTTTCGTAACATTTATTTATTTGTTATTACATCCAGGGGCGAAGCCA
This sequence comes from Brassica napus, assembly GCF_020379485.1. Taxonomy (NCBI): domain Eukaryota; kingdom Viridiplantae; phylum Streptophyta; class Magnoliopsida; order Brassicales; family Brassicaceae; genus Brassica; species Brassica napus. The sequence goes on along the minus strand of NC_063439.1, from coordinate 48,253 downwards.
GGTTACCCACTACGGGGGCCTGTGCACCCGTAATATTAATTGATAATGTAGTTTTCGTGTAAAGAAACATAAAATTTTAGTTAGAATAGTTGGAAAAGTGTTGGTGTGCACCCGTAACAACCAAGGTTTGATACTACCTTTTGACCTGTTTCTATTTTATTATAAAGAGTGCACCCATTAATTACCCATCCTGGATTCTCCCCTGATTACATGATAGATAGTAAGCAATATCTTCCCGATAATTTTACACCAAAATCACATGAGGGGAATTTGTACAGCCTAACTTGTAGACCTTTTATAATTATATGAGAAATAAACAAACTAGATGTGGATGTGAATTTGAATGGCGATGACCAAAATGGTGATAATAGCGAAAAAGAGGATGGCATGAACCAGTATGGATATGCCACTCGTGGTCATGTTGCCGCACTCCAACACCCGTCTCCTCGCCGGCAGCTGAAAGAGAAGTCCCGGAGATAACACTACAAACAGCACCACCGCTACCGCCACTGGACCCCAGTCAGCTCCTCCCATTTCTACCGATCTCAAGTCGTTGGAGCTCCAAACTATTCGATCGTTTTATCAGATATCAAAGAACTAATTAACTAGAGGCAAAATTTATTGTATAGCATATACACACTACTGCACTTGCTTGGTATATATATATCTGTGAACGTGTGTGAATAGGTGTTCGTTGCTCAAATTCAGTAATATTTGTGATTATTTAAGGATGACAGAAAAAGGCAGAAGGCTTGATTGGTATCTTCCTTTCTTCTTGTCTGTGGTTTCTTGATTGCCACTATATACATTTCTTTATGTAAAGTTAAAAGTGTTGAAATATACTTGATTGCATATATTGGGTTGGTTTCGATTCTTTTGTTTTCCTACTGCGTCTTAACCTCATTTCATAATTAAGATCCTACTTGATTTGATTGGTATAACCGCGTTTAGTGCATGATTAAAAATATCAGCGTTAATGCGGTTTTGGGTCTATTCTAGTGATTACATATATTTTCTGACTTAGAGAGTTAACGTTCTCAAATTCCCCTATATTCTCTTTATAAATTTTACGATTTCGTATGTCATTTAGAGTTGCTTTACGCCAAATACATAGAAGCAACAATTATTTGTTATATATATTAAAAAAGTAAGATTTAGTTCAACATATACAGTACTTGTTATATTTAGGCTTATGGACTATATAATCCCAGAAAGGATGCATGAAAGTGCCTCAAGACGATCATTTGTTTTAGGTTTGAATTTTTGGTCGTATAGGGACGAGTGACGACGGTTGCTATACTTTACGAAAAGAGCCAAAGCAACATCAAACTTTCGGGTATATTAACAAACAATAAGCTTAAACTAGAGGCTAAGTACATCTGCACCACAAAGCAATTAAACCCCTAGAATCGCAAAAGGTGTCGTCTTCTTGCGAGACACGATTCCCTCAAGACGAGAATCATATGCTTAGGTTTCAAACAAGCAATGCCATTATATATATATTTAAAGTAGGGTTTATAGATATAATTTTGAAATTCAAGTCAAAGAATAGTTCTTTCCTTCATCCACTAAACTTGAGAAGAACCCTCCTTGCACTTTTATTTATGCTCAAGCCACATCAATAAATTGTTACATCAAGATTCAATTAATTTATATATATATAAACATATAAGTAAAACAGTACATGTATATATATATATATATAGAGAATAAGGAGAGACGTAGGAAAACAAAGAGATCGAAATGGGGTTGGACTGGGGACCGGTGTTGATGTCGGTGGTTTTTTTCATATTGTTGAGCCCTGGAGTTCTGTTTCAGTTGCCTGGAAAGAGCAAAGCGGTTGAGTTCGGTGGGTTTCAAACAAGCGGTCCTTCCATTGTCATACACACTCTCCTCTTCTTCGCCTTCATCACCATCTCTCTCATCGCCCTTAACATCCACATCTACGCGGCCTAATTAATTAAACCCAGCTTCACTTCGTCTAGTCCCTTTAATTTCTCAATATTTGCGTCTTCTTGATTTCTGATTCCCTTGTCGATTTTTTATTAATTAATGTTTTATCATGTTATTCATCCTTCTATCATGAATTCGTCCGTAAATTTAACTTTATAAACTCCACGTATACATACATATGCATGGGAAGATGGGCTGATACAACTTAATTAACATAGGAAAAATATAATAAGTGCGTTATACAAGCTCTTAGCTCTAGGGTCAGTGATATATATATGACGAGTCAGAACATGGTCAACTGCTGAATCAAAGACCATGTTCTTTATTCATGATAAAGTGTGGTACAGAAAGTTGGAAAGATATGATGAGGGTTGGAAAGATGAGGGTACATAAGAATAAACCATGCAGTTCAAGAATTAGAGCTGAACCTTGAAGTGTATGTATTAATGAGTCAACACATCGCTAATTACAATCAAATTAGTGGTTTGACTTCCTCTTATTATTTATTTTTATTTAGCAAATAAGGACACATCCAACAGGAAGATTATAATGGGGTTCTTAAAGCCAAAAAATATAAAAATAATGATAAAACAGAAAGAAAAGTAAGAGGCGATTCTAAAAATAGGTTTGTAAAGCGCCTCTAATACTTATTTTGCCATTTGTCAATCTTTGACTGGTTTGCTTTTTTAAACTAAAAAAAAATTGACTAAAAACTTATGGATAAATAAAATTATTATTATTATTAGGAATAGAAACTGTTTTTTAGATGTTGACCGTTGAGGATGCTCTGACAAATGACGTGATCTGCTTTCCACCATAATTCACGTACACAAATCTGATTGCTTCATATCTCGTAGGAACTAAAGTTTCAATTTTCCCTCTTTAAATCAGTAAAAACCTAAAAAGGCTGTCATAACAACCCAACGAAACTTGTATTTAACTTAACGATCGGCTTTAAGCTTTTGTGGCGAGTGTTTTTTTTCTGACGTGTTCTGACAGATTTATAGGTCACCTAAATTCTAACGGTCAACATCTTCATGATCTAAGCTAACAACAGTCGTCGTCAGTCTCTCACGATGGTCCAGCTTGAACCTTTCTCGAACCGAAGATATATAAGAAGCGGCTCTAGCGTCAACACAATCTTCCATACCATTAATCCCTCTGCCGATCAGCTTTTCTGTCATCTTGTTAAGCTTCTTGTCCATATCCTCCCCCTCATGAGCCACGGCTGCCAAACACATCACCACACCACTGGTCATTTGTTTTATGATATGAAGCAAATATATAGAGATAAAGAGAGAAAAAGATTTAAGTTAATTACGTACATGGTTGAAGGAGGAAGCTAACTTTAGGAGGAAGAGGAGTTACGTCGTTACTGAAATTAGGTTGAGGAGCGTAGGAAGTTGTGGTGGAGGAAGTGTAGTGAACATTATTGTAAAGGTCTTGGGAGGCAGTTGGAGGCTTGAGAGCTTTGCAAAAGGGCAGTAGCTTAGCTATCTTGAACCCTCTTGATCTCCTTGAACTGTTCATCTCCATGATCGAATTAATGACTTAAGTATACTACTCGTTCTTTTCTCCTGTTGTTGGTGTTTCACATGTATGCTATATATATATATATATATATATATATACACGGAAAAGGGTCGAGTTTCGTTATACTGTAGCCAAGACATGCAGGGAGATAAGGTATCGAAGACGCGTGGTCCTTCCCCTTTCAAATGATATCACTCAGAAGCATCACTTTTTTGATGAATAACTCTCAACTTTCATGCTCAACAAGCCACGACGATACATCCATATCGGTGTCGTCAAAGAAAAAAAATGTGGATAGCTTTTCTGTTATTGTTAAAGAATGGAGGACACATTTATTCGAGAAGGATATTATAAACAAAACCAAGCGAATTATTGGAGGGTTCTTAGTTTTTCTTACCTCACCCAAAGAACTCTACAATAAACATGCCCTAACTTTATCGTTGTGCGGTTCACAGCCAACATTTTTATTGCTCTTTCTCAATGGATGTATATCTACTGGCTTTTTCTTTTGATAAAACACACAATTTCATTTCATAAATAAACAGCCTACACTCCATTAGAGGAAGATGAGATTACCAATGAGAGGAATAATTTTGCCACAGTATCAACCATCACATTTCATATCTACTGTTTAGTATGTCGTTTTCAACTGAAAAAACTATGTTTCTTCCATTTAGATTACAAAATTCCAAATAATTTTAAATGTGTTGTGTGACTAATTGTATTCTAATGTATGTTTATAATTAAATGAACTAATTATAAATTATAATTAAATAAAGTAATTTAAAATTATTAATTTTAATATGTGTACATTGGATTAAAAAAGTATACAATATGAAACAACATGAGTGTTTTCGTAGAGCATCATTATGGGTGGGATTTGTTAAAGGGCCCTTGACATTTTTTATTATTATTTTTTTGTTTAGGGACTAAGCTAAGGGCTTTTGCTAAATTAGTTGATTATTGGTGGGACTAACCTTGTCCCTTACATAATTTAATTTATTATTTTAATTAATAATTAATGACATATATAAAAGAGAAGTTTTAAATAAAACATATAGAAGAAAAATGTAACATTCAAATTGAAAACAAAAGAAAATTACAAAAAAAAAAAATTACAAACATCATACTAAATAAAAGCAAACCGACATTTTATTCAATTCATAAAAACTTATAAATTATATGTTATTTGGAAGATGTCCAAATTTAGCCCATATATTCTCGATCAAATCATTTTTTAAATTTTGATGGGCTTGTCTATTTCGAACGCTCGTTCGACGATCAATTATATTACCAAGATTTGAACGCATATTGACGGAAAATGTATCCACCTCTTCTCTTTCTTGAAATTCATCAACGTCATACTGAGTGGATGATGATCGTTCATCTTCGACAATCATATTATGGAGTATGATACATGCTCTCATAATATTTGCTATCTTGTCTTTATCCCATAAATGAGATGGGTTTCGGACAACGGCAAATCTAGCTTGCAGGACTCCAAAGGCACGCTCGACATCTTTTCGCACAGCTTCTTGGGTTTGAGCAAATAATGAATTCTTCTGACCTTGTGGTAGTCGGATAGATTGAATAAAAGTCGCTCATTTCGGATAAATACCATCCGTGAGATAATATGCCAAATGGTACGGATTACCATTAACATAGAAATTTACTTCTGGCGCTATTCCGTTAATAATGTCATCAAAAACGGGTGATCGATCAAGAATATTAAGGTCTTTCATAGTACCTGGAGCTCCAAAAAACGCGTGCCATATCCAGAGGTCATATGAAGCTACCGCCTCCAAGACAATTGTTGGTTTATCGGTTCCTCGTGAATACATTCCTTTCCAAGCGGTGGGACAATTCTTCCACTCCCAATGCATACAGTCGATGCTTCCTACCATCCCCGGAAATCCACGTTGTTCTCCAATATATAATAGTCTTTGCAGATCCTCCGGTGTGGGACGTCTTAGGTATTCATCGCCAAACAATTGAATTATTCCGGCGGCAAAATTGTGCAAACATTTTTGAGCTGTTGTTTCACCAAGTCGGACATATTCGTCCACTGTATCAGACCCACCACCATACGCCAATTGACGAATTGCTGCGGTACATTTTTGGAGCGGAGATAGACTAGCCCGTCCGGTTGCATCTTCTCTTGGTTGAAAGTATTCTACTTCTGTCGACATACGATGCACAATACGCAAGAACAAGCTCTTGTTCATTCGAAACCGTCTTCGAAATAAGTTATGCGGGTAGGTTGGAGTTTCGCAAAAATAATCATTCCAGAGCTTCGTGTGGCCTTCTTCCCGGTTTCTCTCGATATGTATACGTGGTTTTCTCTTTTTTGGTTCTGGAATAAAATCAGGGGTTTCAAATAAATCTTCAAATATGGAATCAAATTCATCATCATCATCTTTGTGGTAATGATAATGTGAAGAAGAAGCCATTACAAATTTATAAAAGAGAGAATATGTTATGAAAGTGAGGAGAAGTGTAAGTTTTAATGAGAGAAGTGTCTCTCTTATATGGTAAATGAAGTGAGTGAGCCATTTACATCTTGTGACACTCCCGTGTAGTTTTGGAAGAAAGAAAACAAAAACATGTGAGCACACAGTAGTGTGACACTCCCGTGTATTTTTGGAAGCTTGAGAACAAAAACATGTGAGTACATTACAAGTCCATCATTAGTACAATGCATTACGAGTCACTCAAACTACTCAAACCCATAACAGAAGCACCACTCCTATTAAAACTGACACAAGAACCATTACCCCGAGAAAGAACTCAAACCCATAGCTAAACTTAGATTTATCCTTAGCTAAATCACACACCATCTTCTCTACAATAGCCAGCTTCTGCTCAGTCTCGTAGGCAGACGAAAGGGCAAGACTGTCGACCTTTTCAGACAGCAGACGAACGTGTATATCTCTGGCTCTCATCTCCTCCATCACTGCCTCATCCCACCATTTCCATACGTGACACTCCCCATCATTTACATTCACACAAGTGTAGTATCTTCTACCTGTGAGAACATACGCAAGAAGATATGAGAAGTGACAGTAGAAACAATGTTTTTAATCTAAATGAGAAGTGAGAGTAGACAGTATCTTCTACCAATATCATTCCATCGACTGTCTGATGTTGCAAGTACCGGCTGAGCGCCACAGTAGCATCTCTGGGGGAAGCCGAACTCAACCTCGGGTTGCGGAGGGTACTGAACCGGTGAACATCTTTGTAAGCTTATCTCCGCTTGGTCACGTCGAATTAAGGCATCCATCTCGCTGTCGCCACTGTCCACATCGTTACCAAATAAATCCTCTGACTCTGAAGGCTGGCTATAGCTGTAGTCAAGTCCCATGTTCCTCTTAACCTGCTGAAAACGTCAAGTTATTATTAGATGGCAGATTAAGCAACAACATTCATAGTATACATTTAAGCAAGAACATTCATAGTATACATTTAAGCAAGACATTGTTATTTTAATTATTAAAAAGACTTAGTTATTATAAGACATAGTTATTAAAAAGAGAAACTGATTTAATAAGACAAACATATTATAAAGACAAACAAACATGTTATAAAGACAAACATGTTAAGACAGAGATTTAAAAAGAAAAACATAAAAACAGAGATTTAAAAGGACAAACATATTGAAACCGAGATTTAAAAAGACTTAGTTATTAAAACAGAAGAATAAGCTTTAATTCTTCAGAAGTACGCAGTTAAGAGCTTATTCTTGACAACTTCTTCTACCTCAGTTAATGGTTCTGACTTGGCGAGGAGAGTATCTAGTATGTCCAACTTAGACAATCTCTCCTTCATGGCCAAATCCTCCTTCTTCATTTCCCAAAGGGTGGTATACTCAGCAACATACTTCCCTTGAGTAGTGTTCCTTCTCGATTTAGCAGCCTTGATACCTTCAGGCCGGGTCTCATGATCACCATTCTCGGTGGTTGGAGTTTCAGCTGTGGTTTCACCATTTTTCCTCTTTGAGCTCGCTTTTGGAGTGTTGAGGCTGAGCCATTTCTGTTCATACCTCAACACACACCACGCATGCTCAAGGCTGAACTTGGTTTTGTGATCAGCGTAGAAGATGTCATGAGCCCTCTTGAGAACATCAGTGTCACTCTCACCACTGCTAATTTGCCTCTCTGCTGTTGCGTAAGCGCCGTAGAACTTGTTAACATGATCGTTTATCCTATGCCACCTCTTCTTACAATGAAGATGCTCTCTCTTTTCACCATCCTCTCCTCCGTGAGGACTTGCTGCGTAATACTCACCAACACGTTTCCAGAAGGTGAGCGACTTCTGCTCATTTCCAACTACAGCATCCTTGGAAGTGTTGAGCCACGCACTGATTAGAACCTCGTCATCCGCTGGGGTCCATTTGCGTCGAACCACACGGTCCACGGGTGTGCTCAGTGGTGTGCCTGCTGGTGTGCCTACTGGTGTGCCTACTGGTGTGCCTTCAGATTGTTGTGAACTGAATGGAGGGTTTTCGGATTCTCCTAAGTGAACACTAGAATGAAAACTTTCATAAGGAAAGTTTTCATGTTGAACACTACCTTGTTGACTGTAAAGCAGTCCTACGTAACTAGAGGATTGAGTATGAAGATTCCTTGAATCCATACCAGTGAGAAAAGAGAAGAGATTTAGGAGGAGAAACCCGTATGAGATGATAGAAGAGAGCAAGTAGCTATGTATATTTAAGCTCTATGAGCTCGGGTTTAATAGGAGGAAGTGAAGTTATTACACAACCATAAACAAGAAATGTCTAATCCGAAGTTATTACACAACTAAAAAGCTATCAACTCTCTTACACAACTAAAAAGCCATTACCAAGATCATTAAAAGTTACAGGGATTTCGTTTTAAACAAACTATATTCGTGGAAATGGTTGGTCTAGTTGATCTAGTTGATTAAATGTGTAACCTAGGCAGTACCTTTACTATAAAACATTAACAACAAATGTACTTTCACTGGAAATGATTGGTCTAGTTGATTAAAGACATTAACAACATGGTCTAAATGAACGATTTGCCTCGTTACAATCTATCATACTTCTAATTTGTTTATTCAAAAAAATTTAAATTTTCATTGATATCAAACTATAATTAAGTTATTTTCACATACAAGCATACAATCTATACGAATTTGGTGCATAATCTATAAGAAACAATCACACAACCTATATGAAACAACCATATAATCAATGTCAAACGTAGTATAAATTTTAACCGAATCGAAAATAATCTATACGATTTTTCTCGAACCACAGAACCTATATGATTGAATCATATCAAACAATCACATAATCTATCCGAATCCTATCAAACAATCACAGAATCTATACGATTGAATCATACAATCTACACAACCCTAAAAGAAGGTGAAAGACATACCTTGTTTTCGATTTCGGAGTCGGATGTCGATTGGGCTTTCGATATCGAGATCAGGTCTTCGCCACCGGAGATCGATTACGAGATCAGGTTATCGCCTTCGCCGTCGCGTTCTCCTCTGGAAAATCCCCTTCGCCGTCGCCTTTCGGAGATGGTAGAGAGGAGAGAAGAACAAAATGAAAAACGCGAACCGTCTTCGATTTCATCTCCAACTCCGGTGCTGCCACGTAGCCAAGAGGGACGACGCCGAACAACCCTTAATTAAGGCCCGTTTGTAACGTCCTTTCCCATTTTTCATTTATTTTTGACCCAAAAAACGGTAAGGGACGGCCCAATGCACGCCCGATAATGATGGCCTTAGAACACTTGAATAGAAAAGGAAGAAAGACTTGGCATATTTTATTTTAAAACTTAACTTGGCATATCTTTTGAGAAGATTCTTATAAATGTATATATTCTGTTACATATTTGCTTTTTTATCACATGGTCCTTCCAAAGGTATATGATCTATAGTACGATGCGTTTTTTATTTGCTTACGTAGACATTAAAATATTCCAGATGACATGTGGTCTTTAGTTATGATTAGTTTTTTGTTCTTATCAAAATGGTTATATTATATTGATGATCCCATTGAATTTGTTTCGGGATGAGACTAAAGAAGGTGAAAATCTCAACAACAAAAAAAAAAAACTAACTCACTTGAATCCTCTAAAATGGTTGGCATTTGATAGCCGGATCCTGTATCGACGTTGATGCACCTGAAAAATGGTGATAAATTCAATATGGTGTATTACTACAGCTGGGCTTGTTTGGGCTGATGTTATATAAAGAGCAAATATTAGAGCCCATTTAGGATAGTGGGCTACTTTTCAAGCAAAGGCCGCTTGAAGGAGTTTCATGGTTTGACCAATTTCATTCAGACGGCGGTGGTGCTCCTCTTGAAGGGCGATGTCAAGCAATCCGCCTCCAGGTCGGAATTAGACTTTGATTTCTGGATCTCAAAACAGTAAAAGAGTGCTCTTTTGATTCAACAACTAAATTTAAATGATTCAATGGTTCGGGCTCATCATTCATTGCTTTCAAAGTGATTTGGTCAGTTGAGATTCCTTCAGCCAGTCTATCATCTCTGTTGACTGCGTTTGATGGGTTTTTTCAGGGCAGCGGAGTCCAGCAAGACACCAAATGAGATAGGTTCCAGGGAAACCCAAAGACAAGGACGGGTGTGTGTACAATTCACGCATTGCTCAGTTTAATAAAGTAAAAAAGGGCTTTGGTCTGAAAGCAGCATTCTTTTGCGCCAGTTTCATTCATCTAAACCCACCCAAGATACATCGGTATGCATAAGAAAAATGAAAACAATAAAAAGATAACTAAAAGGGAGGGAAGATGTGCATCTGGGTCAAGATGTGGTGGAAGTTATCGGAGGGTGTATCAACGGGGTGGGTATGAACTCCTTGGTAAGTGGTAACCACCACTCCTTCATCTCCTGATAGCCTCTGCACTTGCTTCTTCACTCTGCATCCTTTTTCTGTGCACTTATAATAGCTCCTACACGCATTATTTTAGTATTTATCATGCACCAACCAAATAAAAGCAGCATATATATGTAGTAGCCTAGTAGGTACCTGGGGAATGGATTGTTCTTGACAGCTTTTTGGCCGTACTTCCTCCACCTGTATCCGTCATCGAGAATATCAACCTGACTTCTTGTCTGGAAAGCAAACCTGGCTTCTCTCTCTTTCTTCTTACTCTTGTGTTTCTCTTCTTTGTTAGTGTTATGCTGCTGTAACGAGGAGGACGTGTTGATCTGAGTTTGATCACCAGACAAGCGATGATCAACCGATGAAGATGGAAACAACACCTGACATGACCTATCCTCCATTTCTTGCTCCCCTCTGCCTTCTGTGGAGAGAAAGAATCAATGTTTTTGAACTTGTAAATTCCAAAAAAGACTAGTAGGCCAGGTCACGTGTCTTTGACTATGTGTGAAAGGTTAGAGAGGCGTAGACGGCAACGAAGACGCGAGCGATAACAAAAAGAAAGAAAGAAAGAAGAGAAAGTGAGATGGGCTAGATTAGCGGATTAAAGAGTTTGGTGGAAAGTATAAAGAAAAGGTGTGGCGGCTTCATCATTCTGATTATGACTACTTACTTGCAATAATTCAAAGTTCTGGTGCAACGGATTCAAATATCTTTTGGGCCTGTATACTATCGAACTTTTTGGTTTCCCTTGATCTACATTTTTATATATTTTCATCACTTGAGAGTAGGTTTCTGAGCCTAGAAATTTCAGGAGGCAACAATACAAGTTTTGAGGTCAACTTCGTAGGTATATGTTTCAAAGAAGGCCGAATAGTGAGCCTTCACACAATGCTTTGCCTCATTTACATTCACCATCAACGAGATGTTTACCCGATATCACCAAAATGTACTACAAAAATGTCAGACATGCGTATCCTAACTTTTACTCTTCTTTTATTTCTAGAATTATATACATACATGTAAAGTTGTAAGAATGTTTTCCTTAAATGTGTTTTGAGCCGGATTAGTGGAAAGATAGATGATATATCAAAATAAATTTTTGATATGGTGCGAATGAAAATAAAACACCAAAAAATATTATATGTTGATTGTATGGTAAATAAACAAAATTTCAGAACATTGAAAATGCACAGATCATGGCACGCAATATACAGAGTAGCCAGATGTGAATATTCATTTTTTTTTTAAAGAGTGTTAAATTTATTCAAATCAAAAAAACTTTTTTACACTGTGTGTGACTTTGTTTGTGAGTTTTTTTAGTACAAAATGAAGTCAAATCAAAAAAGTCTTTAGATCATCACTCTCTAGCTGCAAACCATGTCGTTAGTGCTGACATAAATCGTTTATTCCCTAATATGACTAATATTACTGGCCATGAATATTCACTAACCAAAGATAGTTGGGAATGTACACATGAATTATTAAATGACTAATATTACTGGCCATGCCTGGACACATTTTATCCAGGGAGATTATCCAAATTCTCCAGGGAGATAGTATTACTACGGAAATATATATAGAAGGGAGAGGAAAAATTGAGAGACAAGGAGAAGGCAAGAAAGAGGTTGAGAGATCCATAGAGTTTACAGACCTCTCTTGCCTAGTCTCCACTATCATCCAAATCCACACTATCTCCTTTTGAACATCTTTTTATACAAAATCACATCACCAATCAAAGAGCATTTTGGTGATGGTACTCGACTAGTGATACCTCATACATAATCCATAACATTTGGGCTCTCATCTCATGAATCATGATCGCATTGTACAAACACTTGACACTTTTTGGAAAACTAGGGATCCTAACTAACTAGTAACTATAGGAGAAAGGGAATTCAGAGTTTGGTGCTGTATCAACTCAGGAATGAGCTTGAGAAGAAAGGAGAGCTCATTATCAGAGAAGTTTGGCTTTGGCTTAGTTACATGAGCATCTCTGTTGGATGGCTTCATCATGTCCCTCACAGTATATGTCATCTCTACCACAATGATTCACTATGACTCCTATTCCCAAAATTTTGCAAACATTTAATAATGAGAAAACAATTTAGGTCTCATCAAAATCTACAGAAAAGAGGCGTCTTCGTCACGGCAAGAGCGTGAAGCCCATTACAAAGCTGAGGAATTAGGGTTCCAAACGGGCCAGGCAGAGCCTCTTCGAGTTTAATCTGACATTTGGGATGTAGTCAAAGCCCAATAAAGCTTACGGGCCTAACTTATGATTTGAGCATGGTGGAATAGAACTGAACTGAGGACGTACATTCCTAGTTCCGTCTTTTTTATCATTAGCATTTTGAACTTTTACCGGCACATCAGCTCATCAGTTGGTCTGAAATTATTATACTTTTTTGGGTGTCGGCAAGGAAATAGTCATCTGAATTATTATATGGTTCAGAATTGGGATGCAATGATTGGAGGAAAATAGATGAGTGTGGATACCTTATTATTAAAAAAAATAAAAAATAAAACCCGAAATAGAAAAGCAGGGGAGATCTCCGTTGGTGGAGTTAATACTCCACCCAACGACATTAATTCGTAGTTAGGGACAGAGGGGGGGGTTAAGTTATATATAATCCTGTTCTTGTCTTAAAATCGGGGATCTCCTCTCTTCCTAAAAATCGATTATTTTTTTCTCCAAAGAGATGGCGGCTGAACGGAAAAAGGAAACGATTCGTCTGGAGCCCGAATCCGTCATCCCTATCCTCAAACCTAAGCTCATCATGACCTTGGCTAATCTCATTGGTCAGTCTCTCCAATTTCTTCCTCTTTCTCTATTTGGCTAGGTCGGATTAGACAATACCGATTCAAAACTTTAGTTACATGTTTTGTAATCGATCTTCAGTTAATTAATGTAATGATTTTCTTTTTGATGCCTCGACTTCCACAAATCGTGTCTTTTTTTTTTTTTTTCTGGCAGAACATAGCAATGATAGACAAGAGTTTCTCAAGCTCTGCAAGAGAATTGAATACACTGTCCGAGCTTGGTATAATCTTCAGTTTGAAGATTTGATGGTGGTTACCCTGTTCCTATTTATTTTCTATCTGCTTAGAGCATTTTCCCCCAATTTTGTTCTCATGGCTTTTTGCTGTCTGCAGCAACTCTACTCTCTTTTTGATCCTGTACACGGTGCTCAGAAACTCCAGCAGCAGAACCTAACTTCTCAGGAAATTGATGTGCTTGAACAGAATTTCCTGGCTTACTTGTTTCAGGTATTAATTAGCCTTACTTGTGTTATGATGTATGTATGTATGTATGTATGTATGTCAGTGTTCTTGAATGTTCTCCTTTTCCTTTCACAAGGTTATGGACAAGAGCAACTTTAAAATAACAACAGATGATGAGATCGAGGTTGCACGCTCTGGGCAGTATCTTCTTAATCTTCCCATCAAAGTTGACGAGTCAAAGGTTTTAATCCGACAACACATTACATATATTTTACTCCCCCCCTCGGGATTTCTCTTAAACCAGTTTTGGTGTATATGATGAAGCTTGACAAGAAGCTACTCAAGAGATATTTTGAGGAGCACCCACATGAAAATCTTCCAGACTTTTCTGATAATGTACAGTTTCAGTTTTGTAGATTTTATAATACCAAGAATTATTATAGTTTCATAATTACCTTTCTTGACCCATCGTAGTGTATGTCAATTTTGTAGTATGTCATCTTCAGGCGGGGTATTGGGATGGATAAGACCACCGACTTCTTTTTCATGGAGAAATTAGATGTGATCATATCACGTATTTGGTCATGTTTCCTGAAAATCACTTGGTAAGCGCAAGTTATCCTTGTCTTAAAGTTCCTACTAAATGATGCTTCTGACTGAGTCTTAACCTCCGCAGGTTAGATAAGTTACGTGCCAATCGGTCAAGCAGACATCAAAAGAAAGATCCCAAAAAATATGATGAGACAAACCCTGAAGCAGATAATGAGGACTTGTATGTGGAGCGTATTCGCCTTGAGAATACACAATTGAGGTGCCCCCGCCTTGCTTCTTGTGCTATTTCTGGAAACTGTATATATAATAAATTAAGAAATGGCTTTTCTCTTGATGAAATTCAGCGTTAAGAGTTTCTTGAGCAAGCTCACGATACAAGAGCCTACATTTGATAGAATGATTGTTGTGTATAGGTAAGGGTTTATGTGTCTTCTTGTTTCATTCCCTTTGTGAATATTGTGGTTCAAGAAGGATATGATGTTGCAGGCGTGCCAGCTCTAAAACAAATCTAGAACGAGGAATTTACGTCAAGCATTTCAAAAACATTCCTATGGCCGACATGGAGATTGTGCTTGTAAGTGTCTCTCTTCTTTCTCTATGCATATGCGAGCAATAACATCTACTACGTCTATTTTGCAGCCTGAGAAAAGAAATCCTGGACTGACTCCAATGGATTGGGTCAAATTTCTGATATCTGCCGTAGTTGGTCTGGTTGGTCTCCTCCTTCTTTTCCTATTTGTATCGTATGTCTCTTTATTGGTCGACTTTCTCTACAGGTTGCCGTGGTCACTTCAGTTGAGATGCCGAAAGCAGACCCATGGGTAATCTTTGCAGTTCTCTCCACAGTGGTTGGTTATTGTGCCAAAACATACTTCACGTTAAGTGTTTTCTATTTTGTCCTTTGCTCTTCATTCTTGTGTGTTAGTTAGACTTATCGCAGAGTTGTTTTACTTCAGTTTCCAGCAGAACATGGCGACGTACCAGAACCTGATAACGCAGTCAATGTATGATAAACAATTAGACAGCGGGAAGGGAACGCTATTACACTTGTGCGATGACGTTATTCAGCAAGAAGTAAAAAGTTCCTGCCTGCATGAATCTTAAGTCTTATTCATGCCTTTAGAATAGGAGAACACAGCCTAACTTGGGTTACACTACACGCGCAGGTAAAAGAGGTGATGATTTCCTTCTACATACTAATGGAGCAGGGGAAAGCTACCTTGGAGGTACATAATACCATTTTTTTTTTTACTCTTTTGGTATTGTCTATTATCATTAGCAAGTGCTGACTTGAGTTGGTGGGGAATAGGATCTGGATCTGAGATGTGAGGAACTGATAAAGGAAGAGTTTGGTGAGAGGTGTAACTTTGATGTGGACGATGCAGTTCAAAAGCTAGAGAAGTTGGGGATCGTTGCCCGTGACACAATTGGAAGGTACTACTGCATGGGGCTGAAGCGAGCCAACGAGATCATAGGGACCACCACCGAGGAGCTTGTCCTTAAGGCCAAACAGGGCGTCACCCCTTCTTGAACTCTCACTACCTTCTCTTCTCTTCTTTAACATTTGTTCTCTACTCATTTCGCTAAAACTCAAAGTGGCGAATGTTTTGTCTGTTGTTTACAAAATCCAAATGCAACAAATCAATTCACCGTAAATAATTGTCTGATATGAACGCATGCAATATACAATATTGAACTATATTGATACGGGGCAAGCCTGAAGAATTTTTAAGGAAGACCTACAAAAATACAAAATGTCTCTATTCCCAGGCTACAGATAGCTCAGCGCGTCTATGTATATATATCACCTAGGTACTGTTGTCCTCTCCCATGAGATCAGGTTACTCTAGAAACCAAATATAAGTGGGTCGACAAATAACCCACAACCAACTGAGTAATGAGTATACATAAGACCTGCTGACTGTCGATTAACACAAGAAGTTGACTTCGTCAAAATTGAAACAAAGGCATACGTACATGGACTCCAGCAATGTCAGGTCGACAAAACAAGAAATACTCATGTAGTTTGTCCAAAATATATGATAATATGATTTCACAAAAAAATGCAACTGACCTTGTAATCTTGATTGATTTAGACTAGAACTGACAGTCTCTAAACTCTAAATATAACCATGGCTGCCAAACATAACAAATTAGGAAGTCACCAACTAACAAGCATAAGCAAAACTGATAGTGATAGAAAGTCACAGGAGCTTACATTCGGGAAAGTTGGATCTCTTCAAGGAGCAACAATCTAGTTTTGTTAACGTTGGTGAACCAAAGGCAAATATGAGTGGTGATCCTATTGTCTTGACAGCTCCACCGCATTCAGCAAGGTGTGGAATTGATCATTGATGCCCCAGTCAATGCCGAGAGATCTGACTCCTCAACTGTTGGTGAGAAATAAGTTCCATCTCATAACTAGTGCTATTGACACAGACTCATCAATTCCCTTAACTTATGCAGGATGATGGGGTGGTCCTGTTGGATATGTATACCAAAAGGCTTATCTAGAGTTCCTCTGCTCAAAGGACAAGTTAGATGAAGTTTTTGAGATATGGAAAGCTTTGCCATGTGTAGCTGCGACGAACAAAGGAGCAAAGTAGGTATCAAATACTGCTCAATCTGATGTGAATGCTGTTACTTGTGGAATTTTCCCGGCAAAGGAAATTATTCAACTAACCATTTTTGGTCCTGCTAGCTTCAAACTCTGGAAAGATGAAGCGTTTGAGACTTGGCTAACTTGTACGCAGAAGCAGACCCTTCCAAAAACTGGGTAAATAAAAAGAGTCTTTTTTTTTGACAAGTTTTGCTTTTTTCATTGGTTTATAATGACTATGAAGATTCTCAATTCTCTTATTTACTTGTTTCCATGTTCTTGCTATAAAGCCCGAGCTGGTTGTACAAACCGAACCCAGTACTGATCCATATGGTCCTTCCATTGTCGATGAAGCATTGGAAGCTATTGTTGTTAGGTTGCCACATTCTTTCTATTAATTTTCTTTTCACATTGGTGCTTCGAGAAGCTCCTTAGCTAAGCATAATATGCAGCAGAGAGACGTTACCCTGTGGCTTGTCAGTTAACAGAAAGAGAGCAGAAAGAGGTCTTTCTCAACTCAAGGTCATTCGTCTTTTCAGTCCATCAGCCTTAACCTTGTGATGCATTTTGAGAGATCCAATTCGGCGAACCCTTATCATTGGACGTGCTTTTGTTGCAGATAGAGGCTGTCTAAATAGTGTCTGATGGATCAAGTGGAAATAAGATAAGTTTGAGTACCCTGAGGGAAGTTAGAGGCAGAGAAAGCCGAGAAACAAAAACAACATACAGAAGAACAAGAAGCATCATGAACTTGAACTAGTCATATATATTATTTTTTTGATCAACTAACTAACTAGTCATATATATATAATCAAATTTGTTTGTAACTTTTAATACCTTTGTTTAAACTGATCAATAAAAGGTCAACGCGCCACATAACGTGTTGTGTTTGTGTCTTATTGCTTTGTTGATTTAAATAAGTAATAAACGATGTCGTTTTTACATAGAATGATCAACCAGAAACGTTACTCCAAGCAACGGCTAATTTTGTTTCGGTTAAAAGATTCTTGAAGATCTTCTTTATAGCTTCTCTTCCTTCTCTTTCAAAATTTGAATCACTCTTATTTCTGATCGTTGAGAAACCGCAGAGAGAGAAAATAGTGAGAACAAGAAAAGAGGAGAGAGAGAGAAAATAACCAAGTTCGATGATTGAGAGAGGAGCCGTTCCTTGCGAAGCAATCATTCTCAGGGTAATACATCTCCTTCTTCTTTCTCATAATTTTTAGGGTTTCTTTGCTTTCCACCATTGTTGAACCCTATTTCATCTATCTGTTACAGTTCTCTTCCCGGAGAACAGACACGACGAACGACACAGAGTCAGAGCACGACGTCGAGAAAGGCGATCTCCATCAAGAAACCCTCTCTGGTTTCTTCACAGAGATCGAAACCATCAAAATCCTAATCGAAGAGATCACTCATCCCTTACACGATATCCTCTCGTCAATTGCAACATGGTTGAGTGATAGAATACAAAGACTACAACCCCACGAAACCCTAGTTCCCAATCATCTTCGTCTTCGTGGCTAACAAAGAAGAACAACACAAGCCGCAAGTGACGTGCCGTGCCGTGCAAGAAGGAAAGCGTAGTTTCAAGAAAGCAAAGGCGTCGCCTTTATTCACATGGGAGTGGAAAAATACGCCGGATTGGATAGTCCAGCGCAAGACCCAAAGCTAATCTTCGAGAAGACTATGTTCGAAACAGATGTCAGACCAAGCCAGAGCCCTCTCTCAATCCCTTTCCACAAACTGATCTGAAACGACTTCTTGACACCCGTTGAGTCGAGAATCACATCAACAGCAAAGAAAAGATGGGTTTGGGAGTGCTTCTTGTTGATCAAGGCACTAAGAAGCGGGGTGCGTTTCTCTAGAGATGGGAGATGAACGGTCCTATGAACTATGCTTTGGTTTGTGGGTGGAACGATGTCGTGAAGGCTAATGGATTGAAAGATGGAGACAACTTTAGTCTTTGGTCTTTCAGGTGCCGAGGAGTCCTTGATGAGGTAAGTTCACTGTAATAAGAACCGTTAGAAGCTAGGCTAGAGTAGTGGAAAAGAACTGAATCATACAAATATGATACAGGTTCTAAAACTAGCTGAATGTGAGATATATATTATCTTAAAATGGGGGTTACCTATGGAACTTTTCAGGCACGGAGGAGAGATGGAGGTGCTGCAGAGAAGCGGCACATGAGATGCGGCAGAGGCAGAGAGATATGTGACAGAGGCGGAGATGCCAAGGCACGAGCTTTGCTTTCTC
>NC_063439.1:0-26654 GCF_020379485.1 Brassica napus | reverse complement strand
TCCATTTCTCTAGAGAATAGCGATTTTATAATGGTTAGCCACTAATTTAGGGAGTATTTGACGTTTTACTAAATTAATTTTTAAAA
Organism: Brassica napus; assembly: GCF_020379485.1. Taxonomy (NCBI): domain Eukaryota; kingdom Viridiplantae; phylum Streptophyta; class Magnoliopsida; order Brassicales; family Brassicaceae; genus Brassica; species Brassica napus. The sequence goes on along the minus strand of NC_063439.1, from coordinate 26,568 downwards.
TAAAATTGAAACGATGATGCTCAGTGTATCGTTGAAATAGAGTTTAGCATACATTATACAACTGCAGAAAGAGTGGTTAGAAATTTTTTAAAACAACACTAAAGAATATAGGTTTCAGTATTAGAGGTTTAACGTAAAACTCAATAGATTTTCGTTAGGGGGAACACATAGATTTTGAGGAAAAATTTCAAAAATATTGACAATATTGTTTTTAATGCATAGTTGCATCCTGCACTACATATGATAAGTTCAAATAGGTTTGGAGCCTTCTTTTGTCTCCGATTTGTTTCAAAATTAGCATTTATAGTGGTTATTCACTGATTAGGGAGTATTATAAAGTTTTACTAAATTAATTGAGAAAACAAATTATAACGATTCTCATATGCCACGACGAAAGAGAGTTTAACATACAGTAATAGAAATGTAGAATGTGGTTAGAAATCATAAAACAACACAAAAAGTATAAGCTTCAGTAGATAGAGCGTTTAACGTTTAAAACTCAATCTTTTTCGTAGGGGATTAACACATAGATTAGAGAAAATTCAAAACATATAGCAATATTGCTTTAATGCATAGTTGCCACCTATACTAATATATGATGATGGTCAAGAGGTTTGGAACTTTTGTTGTCTCAAATTCTCTAGAGAATAGCGATTTTATAAAGGTTAGTCCACTAATTTAGGAGTATAAGAAGTTTTACTAAATTAATTTCTAAAAAATTGAACGATGCTCATGTACCGTGAAATATGAGTTTAGCATACATAAATACGAATGTAAAATGTGGTAGAACTTTTAAAACACCACTAAAGATTATAGGTTTCAGTATATAAAGCATTTACCAAAAACTCAATATTTTTCGTAGGGGGGGGGTTAAACACATAGATTTTGAGAAAAAATTTCGAAAAAGATGACAAATTTTTTTAATGCATAGTTGTATCCTGCACTAACATATAATGAGGTTCAAATAGGTTTGGAGCTTCTTTGTCTCCATTTTTTAAGAAATTAGCGATTTTATAGTGGTTATTCCACCGATTTAGGGAGTATTATAAAGTTTTACTAATTAATTGGTAAACAAATTATAACGATTCGCATATACCACGAACAAGAGTTTAACATACATTAATACAACTTTAGAATGTGGTTAGAAATTATAAAAAAAACACTAAAAATATAAGCTTCAGTATATAGAGCGTTTAACGGTAAAACTCAATATTTTCGTAGGGGTTAACACATAAATTTGATAAAATTCAAAAATGTAACAATATTGCTTTAATGCTTAGTTGCCTCCTGTACTAGTATGATGATGGTCAAAGAGGTTTGGAACCTTGTTGTCTCCATTTCTCTAGAGAATAGCGATTTTATAATGGTTATTCCACTAATTTGGGAGAATAAGAAGTTTACTAAATTATTTTCTAAAAAAAATTGAACGATGCTCATGTACGTGAAATAGAGTTTAGCATACATAAATACAATGTAAAGTGGTTAGAAATTTAAAACCACACTAAAGATTATAGGTTTCAGTATAAAAAAGCATTTACCAAAACTCAATATTTTCGTAAGGGTTAAACCGTTAACACATAGATTTTGAGAAAATTTGAAAAATATGACAATATTGTTTTAATGCATAGTTGCATCCTGCACTAACATATGATGATGTTCAAATAGGTTGGAGCCTTCCTGTCTATGTTTCTTTTAGAAATTAGCGATTTTATAGTGGTTATTCCGCCGATTTAGGGAGTATTATAAAGTTTTATTAAATTAATTGGTAAACAAATTATAACGATTCGCATATACCACGAACGAGAGTTTAACATACATTTAATACAACTGTAGAATGTGGTTAGAAATTATTTAAAACAACACTAAAAAGTATAAGCTCAGTATATAGAGTGTTTAACGTAAACTCAATATTTTCGTAGGGGGTTAACACATAGAGATTTGAGGAAAAATCAAAAAATATAACAATATTGCTTTAATGCTTAGTTGCCTCTTGTAATAATATATGATGATGGTCAAAGAGGTTTGGAACCTTGTTGTCTCCATTTCTCTAGGAATAGCGATTTTATAATTGTTGTCCAATAATTTAGGGAGTATAAGAAGTTTTACTAAATTATTATCTTAACAAAATTGAACGATGCTCATGTACAATGAAATAGAGTTTAACATACATAATACAAATGTAGAATGTGGTTAGAAATTTTAAAAAATACTAAAGATTATAGGTTTCAGTATATAAAGAATTTACCAAAAACTCAATATTTTTCATAGGGGTTAACACATAGATTTGAGAAAATTTCGAAAAATATGACCATATTGTTTTAATGCATAGTTGCATCCTGAACTAATATATGATGATGTTCAAATAGGTTTGGAGCCTTCTTTGTCTGTTTTTCAAGAGAATAGTGATTTTATAAAGGTTATTAGTCACTAATTTAGGGAGTATAAGAAGTTTTACTAAATTAATTTCAAAAAAAAATTGAACGTTGCTCATGTACGTGAAATAGAGTTTAGCATACATTAATACAAATGTAAAATGTGGTTAGAAATTTAAAACAACACTAAAGATTATAGGTTTCAGTATAAATCATTACCAAAACGCAATATTTCGTAGATGGTCACACATAGATTTTGATAAAAATTCGAAAATATGGCAATATGTTTTAATGCATAGTTGCATCCTGCACTAATATATGATATGTTCAAATAGGTTTGGAGCCTTTTTGTCTCAGTTTTTTCAATAAATTAGCGATTTTATAGTGGTTATTCTACCGATTTAGGAGTATTATAAAGTTTTACAAAATTAATGATTAAAAAATTATAGCGATTTCCATATACCGAAAGAGAGTTTAACATACATTATACAAATGTAGAATTTTGTTAGAAATTATAAAACAACACTAAAAGTATAAGCTTCAGCATATAGAGCGTTTACGTTAAACTCGATATTTTCGTAAGGATTAACACATAGATTGTGAGAAAATTTTAAAAATATTGCTTTAATGCATAATTACCTCCTGTACTAATTTATGATGATGGTCAAAGAGGTTGGAACCTTTGTTGTCTTCATTTCTCAAGAGAATAACGATTTTATAAGGGTTAGTCCACTAATTTAGGGAATATAAGAAGTTTTACTAAATTATTTCTAAAAAACAATTGAACGATGCTCATGTACATGAAATAGAGTTTAGCATACATTAATACAAAGTAGAATGTGATAAGAAATTTTAAAACAACACTAAAGATTATTGGTTTCAGTATATAAAGCATTTACCAAAAACTAATATTTTCGTAGGGGGTTAACACATAGATTTTGAGAAATTTTGAAAAATATGAAAATATTGTTTAATGCATAGTTGCATCCTGCACTAACATATAATGATGTTCAAATAGGTTTGGAGCCTTCTTTGTCTCCATTTTTAAGGAATAGCGATTTTATTGTGGTTATTCCACCGATTGAGGGAGTATTATTAAGTTTTACTAAATTAATTGGTAAAAAAATTATAACGATCGCGTATACACGAACGAGAGTTTAACATACACTAATACAAATGTAGAATGTGGTTAGAAATTAAAAAAGTATAAGCTTCAGTATATAGAGCGTTTAACGTAAAACTCAATATTTTCGTAGGGGTTAACACATAGATTTGAGAAAATTCGAAAAATATAACAATATTGCTTTAATGCTTAGTTGCATCCTGTACTAAATATGATGATGGTCAAAGAGGTTTGGAACCTTTGTTGTCTCCATTTTCTAGAGAAAGCGATTATAATGGTTAGTCCGCTAATTAAGGGTGTGAAGACTTATTAAATATAATTTCTAAAAAAAAATTGAACGATGCTCATGTATCGTGAAATAGAGTTTAGCATACATATACAACTGCAGAATGTGGTTAGAAATTTTAAAACAACACTAAAGAATATAGGTTTCAGTATGTAGAGCGTTTAACGTAAAACTCAATATTTTCGTTAGGGGTTAACACATAGATTTGAGAAAATTTCAAAAATATGACAATATGTTTTAATGCATAGTTGCATCCTGCACTAACATATGATAATGTTCAAATAGGTTTGGAGCCTTCTTTGTCTCCGATTTGTTTCATAAATTAGCGATTTTATAGTGGTTATTCCACTGATTTAGGGAGTATTATAAAGTTTTACTAAATTAATTGAGAAAACAAATTATAACGATTCTCATATGCCACGAAAGAGAGTTTAACATACATTAATAGAAATGTAGAATGTGGTTAGAAATCATAAAACAACACAAAAAGTATAAGCTTCAGTAGATAGAGCGTTTAACGTAAAACTCAATCTTTTCGTAGGGGATTAACACATAGATTTAGAGAAAATTCAAAACATATAGCAATATTGCTTTAATGCATAGTTGCCACCTATACTAATATATGATGATGGTCAAAGAGGTTTGGAACTTTTGTTGTCTCAAATTCTCTAGAGAATAGCGATTTTATAAAGGTTAGTCCACTAATTTAGGGAGTATAAGAAGTTTTACTAAATTAATTTCTAAAAAAATTGAACGATGCTCATGTACCGTGAAATAGAGTTTAGCATACATAAATACGAATGTAAAATGTGGTTAGAACTTTTAAAACAACACTAAAGATTATAGGTTTCAGTATATAAAGCATTTACCAAAAACTCAATATTTTTCGTAGGGGGGGTTAACACATAGATTTTGAGAAAATTTCGAAAAATATACAATATTTTTTTAATGCATAGTTGTATCCTGCACTAACATATAATGAGGTTCAAATAGGTTTGGAGCCTTCTTTGTCTCCATTTTTTAAGAAATTAGCGATTTTATAGTGGTTATTCCACCGATTTAGGGAGTATTATAAAGTTTTACTAAATTAATTGGTAAACAAATTATAACGATTCGCATATACCACGAACAAGAGTTTAACATACATTAATACAACTTTAGAATGTGGTTAGAAATTATAAAACAACACTAAAAAATATAAGCTTCAGTATATAGAGCGTTTAACGTAAAACTCAATATTTTCGTAGGGGTTAACACATAAATTTTGATAAAAATTCAAAAAATGTAACAATATTGATTTAATGCTTAGTTGCCTCCTGTACTAATATATGATGATGGTCAAAGAGGTTTGGAACCTTTGTTGTCTCCTTTTCTCTAGAGAATAGCGATTTTATAATGGTTATTCCACTAATTTTGGGAGAATAAGAAGTTTTACTAAATTATTTTCTAAAAAAAATTGAACGATGCTCATGTACCGTGAAATAGAGTTTAGCATACATAAATACAAATGTAAAGTGGTTAGAAATTTTAAAACCACACTAAAGATTATAGGTTTCAGTATAAAAAGCATTTACCAAAAACTCAATATTTTTCGTAAGGGTTAACCGTTAACACATAGATTTTGAGAAAATTTTGAAAAATATGACAATATTGTCTTAATGCATAGTTGCATCCTGCACTAACATATGATGATGTTCAAATAGGTTTGGAGTCTTCTCTGTCTATGTTTCTTTAGAAATTAGCGATTTTATAGTGGTTATTCCGCCGATTTAGGGAGTATTATAAAGTTTTATTAAATTAATTGGTAAACAAATTATAACGATTCGCATATACCACGAACGAGAGTTTAACATACATTAATACAACTGTAGAATGTGGTTAGAAATTATAAAACAACACTAAAAAGTATAAGCTTCAGTATATAGAGTGTTTAACGTAAAACTCAATATTTTCGTAGGGGGTTAACACATAGATTTTGAGAAAAATTCAAAAAATATAACAATATTGCTTTAATGCTTAGTTGCCTCTTGTACTAATATATGATGATGGTCAAAGAGGTTTGGAACCTTTGTTGTCTCCATTTCTCTAGAAAATAGCGATTTTATAATTGTTGTCCAATAATTTAGGGAGTATAAGAAGTTTTACTAAATTATTATCTTAACAAAATTGAACGATGCTCATGTACAATGAAATAGAGTTTAACATACATTAATACAAATGTAGAATGTGGTTAGAAATTTTTAAAAAATACTAAAGATTATAGGTTTCAGTATATAAAGAATTTACCAAAAACTCAATATTTTTCATAGGGGTTAACACATAGATTTTGAGAAAATTTCGAAAAATATGACCATATTGTTTTAATGCATAGTTGCATCCTGAACTAATATATGATGATGTTCAAATAGGTTTGGAGCCTTCTTTGTCTCTGTTTTTCAAGAGAATAGTGATTTTATAAAGGTTAGTCCACTAATTTAGGGAGTATAAGAAGTTTTACTAAATTAATTTCAAAAAAAAATTGAACGTTGCTCATGTACCGTGAAATAGAGTTTAGCATACATTAATACAAATGTAAAATGTGGTTAGAAATTAAAACAACACTAAAGATTATAGGTTTCAGTATATAAATCATTTACCAAAAACGCAATATTTTTCGTAGATGGTCAACACATAGATTTTGATAAAAATTTCGAAAAATATGGCAATATTGTTTTAATGCATAGTTGCATCCTGCACTAATATATGATAATGTTCAAATAGGTTTGGAGCCTTCTTTGTCTCAGTTTTTCAATAAATTAGCGATTTTATAGTGGTTATTCTACCGATTTAGGGAGTATTATAAAGTTTTACAAAATAATTGATTTAAAAATTATAGCGATTCCATATACCACGAAAGAGAGTTTAACATACATTAATACAAATGTAGGAATTTTGTTAGAAATTATAAAACAACACTAAAAAGTATAAGCTTCAGCATATAGAGCGTTTTACGTTAAACTCGATATTTTCGTAAGGATTAACACATAGATTGTGAGAAAAATTTAAAAATATTGCTTTAATGCATAGTTACCTCCTGTACTAATTTATGATGATGGTCAAAGAGGTTTGAACCTTTGTTGTCTTCATTTCTCAAGAGAATAACGATTTTATAAGGGTTAGTCCACTAATTTAGGGAGTATAAGAAGTTTTACTAAATTATTTTCTAAAAACAATGAACGATGCTCATGTACCATGAAATAGAGTTTAGCATACATTAATACAAATGTAGAATGTGATAAGAAATTTTAAAACAACACTAAAGATTATTGGTTTCAGTATATAAAGCATTTACCAAAAACTCAATATTTTTCGTAGGGGGTTAACACATAGATTTTGAAAAAATTTGAAAAATATGACAATATTGTTTTAATGCATAGTTGCATCCTGCACTAACATATAATGATGTTCAAATAGGTTTGGAGCCTTCTTTGTCTCCATTTTTTAAGGAATTAGCGATTTTATTGTGGTTATTCCACCGATTGAGGGAGTATTATTAAGTTTTACTAAATTAATTGGTAAAAAAATTATAACGATTCGCGTATACCACGAACGAGAGTTTAACATACACTAATACAAATGTAGAATGTGGTTAGAAATTAAAAAAAGTATAAGCTTCAGTATATAGAGCGTTTAACGTAAAACTCAATATTTTCGTAGGGGTTAACACATAGATTTTGAGAAAAATTCGAAAAATATAACAATATTGCTTTAATGCTTAGTTGCCTCCTGTACTAATATATGATGATGGTCAAAGAGGTTTGGAACCTTTGTTGTCTCCATTTCTCTAGAGAATAGCGATTTTATAATGGTTAGTCCGCTAATTTAGGGAGTATTTGAAGATTTATTAAATTAATTTCTAAAAAAAATTGAACGATGCTCATGTACCGTGAAATAGAGTTTAGCATACATTAATACAACTGCAGAATGTGGTTAGAAATTTTAAAACGACACTAAAGAATATAGGTTTCAGTATATAGAGCGTTTAACGTAAAACTCAATATTTTCGTTAGGGGTTAACACATAGATTTTGAGAAAATTTCAAAAATATGACAATATTGTTTAATGCATAGTTGCATCCTGCACTAACATATGATAATGTTCAAATAGGTTTGGAGCCTTCTTTGTCCGATTTTTTTCATAAATTAGCGATTTTATAGTGGTTATTCCACTGATTTAGGGAGTATTATAAAGTTTTACTAAATTAATTGAGAAAACAAATTATAACGATTCTCATATGCCACGAAAGAGAGTTTAACATACATTAATAGAAATGTAGAATGTGGTTAGAAATCATAAAACAACACAAAAAGTATAAGCTTCAGTAGATAGAGCGTTTAACGTAAAACTCAATCTTTTCGTAGGGGATTAACACATAGATTTAGAGAAAATTCAAAACATATAGCAATATTGCTTTAATGCATAGTTGCCACCTATACTAATATATGATGAAAGAGGTTTGGAACTTTTGTTGTCTCAAATTCTCTAGAGAATAGCGATTTTATAAAGGTTAGTCCACTAATTTAGGGAGTATAAGAAGTTTTACTAAATTAATTTCTAAAAAAAATTGAACGATGCTCATGTACCGTGAAATAGAGTTTAGCATACATAAATACGAATGTAAAATGTGGTTAGAACTTTTAAAACAACACTAAAGATTATAGGTTTCAGTATATAAAGCATTTACCAAAAACTCAATATTTTTCGTAGGGGGGGTTAACACATAGATTTTGAGAAAATTTCGAAAAATATGACAATATTTTTTTAATGCATAGTTGTATCCTGCACTAACATATAATGAGGTTCAAATAGGTTTGGAGCCTTCTTTGTCTCCATTTTTTAAGAAATTAGCGATTTTATAGTGGTTATTCCACCGATTTAGGGAGTATTATAAAGTTTTACGAAATTAATTGGTAAACAAATTATAACGATTCGCATATACCACGAACAAGAGTTTAACATACATTAATACAACTTTAGAATGTGGTTAGAAATTATAAAACAACACTAAAAAATATAAGCTTCAGTATATAGAGCGTTTAACGTAAAACTCAATATTTTCGTAGGGGTTAACACATAAATTTTGATAAAAATTCAAAAAATGTAACAATATTGATTTAATGCTTAGTTGCCTCCTGTACTAATATATGATGATGGTCAAAGAGGTTTGGAACCTTTGTTGTCTCCTTTTCTCTAGAGAATAGCGATTTATAATGGTTATTCCACTAATTTGGGAGAATAAGAAGTTTTAAAATTATTTTCTAAAAAAATTGAACGATGCTCATGTACCGTGAAATAGAGTTTAGCATACATAAATACAAATGTAAAGTGGTTAGAAATTTAAAACCACACTAAAGATTATAGGTTTCAGTATAAAAGCATTTACCAAAAACTCAATATTTTTCGTAAGGGTTAACCGTTAACACATAGATTTTGAGAAAATTTTGAAAAATATGACAATATTGTTTTAATGCATAGTTGCATCCTGCACTAACATATGATGATGTTCAAATAGGTTTGGAGCCTTCTCTGTCTATGTTTCTTTAGAAATTAGCGATTTTATAGTGGTTATTCCGCCGATTTAGGGAGTATTATAAAGTTTTATTAAATTAATTGGTAAACAAATTATAACGATTCGCATATACCACGAACGAGAGTTTAACATACATTAATACAACTGTAGAATGTGGTTAGAAATTATAAAACAACACTAAAAAGTATAAGCTTCAGTATATAGAGTGTTTAACGTAAAACTCAATATTTTCGTAGGGGGTTAACACATAGATTTTGAGAAAATTCAAAAATATAACAATATTGCTTTAATGCTTAGTTGCCTCTTGTACTAATATATGATGATGGTCAAAGAGGTTTGGAACCTTTGTTGTCTCCATTTCTCTAGAGAATAGCGATTTTATAATTGTTGTCCAATAATTTAGGGAGTATAAGAAGTTTTACTAAATTATTATCTTAACAAAATTGAACGATGCTCATGTACAATGAAATAGAGTTTAACATACATTAATACAAATGTAGAATGTGGTTAGAAATTTTTAAAAAATACTAAAGATTATAGGTTTCAGTATATAAAGAATTTACCAAAAACTCAATATTTTTCATAGGGGTTAACACATAGATTTTGAGAAAATTTCGAAAAATATGACCATATTGTTTTAATGCATAGTTGCATCCTGAACTAATATATGATGATGTTCAAATAGGTTTGGAGCCTTCTTTGTCTCTGTTTTTCAAGAGAATAGTGATTTTATAAAGGTTAGTCCACTAATTTAGGGAGTATAAGAAGTTTTACTAAATTAATTTCAAAAAAAAATTGAACGTTGCTCATGTACCGTGAAATAGAGTTTAGCATACATTAATACAAATGTAAAATGTGGTTAGAAATTTAAAACAACACTAAAGATTATAGGTTTCAGTATATAAATCATTTACCAAAAACGCAATATTTTTCGTAGATGGTCAACACATAGATTTTGATAAAAATTTCGAAAAAATATGGCAATATTGTTTTAATGCATAGTTGCATCCTGCACTAATATATGATAATGTTCAAATAGGTTTGGAGCCTTCTTTGTCTCAGTTTTTTCAATAAATTAGCGATTTTATAGTGGTTATTCTACCGATTTAGGGAGTATTATAAAGTTTTACAAAATTAATTGATTAAAAAATTATAGCGATTTCCATATACCACGAAAGAGAGTTTAACATACATTAATACAAATGTAGAATTTTGTTAGAAATTATAAAACAACACTAAAAAGTATAAGCTTCAGCATATAGAGCGTTTTACGTTAAACTCGATATTTTCGTAAGGATTAACACATAGATTGTGAGAAAAATTTAAAAATATTGCTTTAATGCATAGTTACCTCCTGTACTAATTTATGATGATGGTCAAAGAGGTTTGGAACCTTTGTTGTCTTCATTTCTCAAGAGAATAACGATTTTATAAGGGTTAGTCCACTAATTTAGGGAGTATAAGAAGTTTTACTAAATTATTTTCTAAAAACAATTGAACGATGCTCATGTACCATGAAATAGAGTTTAGCATACATTAATACAAATGTAGAATGTGATTAGAAATTTTAAAACAACACTAAAGATTATTGGTTTCAGTATATAAAGCATTTACCAAAAACTCAATATTTTTCGTAGGGGGTTAACACATAGATTTTGAAAAAATTTTGAAAAATATGACAATATTGTTTTAATGCATAGTTTCATCCTGCACTAACATATAATGATGTTCAAATAGGTTTGGAGCCTTCTTTGTCTCCATTTTTTAAGGAATTAGCGATTTTATTGTGGTTATTCCACCGATTGAGGGAGTATTATTAAGTTTTACTAAATTAATTGGTAAAAAAATTATAACGATTCGCGTATACCACGAACGAGAGTTTAACATACACTAATACAAATGTAGAATGTGGTTAGAAATTAAAAAAAGTATAAGCTTCAGTATATAGAGCGTTTAACGTAAAACTCAATATTTTCGTAGGGGTTAACACATAGATTTTGAGAAAAATTCGAAAAATATAACAATATTGCTTTAATGCTTAGTTGCCTCCTGTACTAATATATGATGATGGTCAAAGAGGTTTGGAACCTTTGTTGTCTCCATTTCTCTAGAGAATAGCGATTTTATAATGGTTAGTCCGCTAATTTAGGGAGTATTTGAAGATTTATTAAATTAATTTCTAAAAAAAATTGAACGATGCTCATGTACCGTGAAATAGAGTTTAGCATACATTAATACAACTGCAGAATGTGGTTAGAAATTTTAAAACAACACTAAAGAATATAGGTTTCAGTATATAGAGCGTTTAACGTAAAACTCAATATTTTCGTTAGGGGTTAACACATAGATTTTGAGAAAATTTCAAAAATATGACAATATTGTTTTAATGCATAGTTGCATCCTGCACTAACATATGATAATGTTCAAATAGGTTTGGAGCCTTCTTTGTCTCCGATTTTTTTCATAAATTAGCGATTTTATAGTGGTTATTCCACTGATTTAGGGAGTATTATAAAGTTTTACTAAATTAATTGAGAAAAAAAATTATAACGATTCTCATATGCCACGAAAGAGAGTTTAACATACATTAATAGAAATGTAGAATGTGGTTAGAAATCATAAAACAACACAAAAAGTATAAGCTTCAGTAGATAGAGCGTTTAACGTAAAACTCAATCTTTTCGTAGGGGATTAACACATAGATTTAGAGAAAATTCAAAACATATAGCAATATTGCTTTAATGCATAGTTGCCACCTATACTAATATATGATGATGGTCAAAGAGGTTTGGAACTTTTGTTGTCTCAAATTCTCTAGAGAATAGCGATTTTATAAAGGTTAGTCCACTAATTTAGGGAGTATAAGAAGTTTTACTAAATTAATTTCTAAAAAAAATTGAACGATGCTCATGTACCGTGAAATAGAGTTTAGCATACATAAATACGAATGTAAAATGTGGTAAAACAACACTAAAGATTATAGGTTTCAGTATATAAAGCATTTACCAAAAACTCAATATTTTTCGTAGGGGGGGTTAACACATAGATTTTGAGAAAATTTCGAAAAATATGACAATATTTTTTAATGCATAGTTGTATCCTGAACTAACATATAATGAGGTTCAAATAGGTTTGGAGCCTTCTTTGTCTCCATTTTTTAAGAAATTAGCGATTTTATAGTGGTTATTCCACCGATTTAGGGAGTATTATAAAGTTTTACTAAATTAATTGGTAAACAAATTATAACGATTCGCATATACCACGAACAAGAGTTTAACATACATTAATACAACTTTAGAATGTGGTTAGAAATTATAAAACAACACTAAAAAATATAAGCTTCAGTATATAGAGCGTTTAACGTAAAACTCAATATTTTCGTAGGGGGTTAAACACATAAATTTTGATAAAAATTCAAAAAATGTAACAATATTGATTTAATGCTTATTTGCCTCCTGTACTAATATATGATGATGGTCAAAGAGGTTTGGAACCTTTGTTGTCTCCTTTTCTCTAGAGAATAGCGATTTTATAATGGTTATTCCACTAATTTTGGGAGAATAAGAAGTTTTACTAAATTATTTTCTAAAAAAAATTGAACGATGCTCATGTACCGTGAAATAGAGTTTAGCATACATAAATACAAATGTAAAGTGGTTAGAAATTTTAAAACCACACTAAAGATTATAGGTTTCAGTATAAAAAGCATTTACCAAAAACTCAATATTTTTCGTAAGGGTTAACCGTTAACACATAGATTTTGAGAAAATTTTGAAAAATATGACAATATTGTTTTAATGCATAGTTGCATCCTGCACTAACATATGATGATGTTCAAATAGGTTTGGAGCCTTCTCTGTCTATGTTTCTTTAGAAATTAGCGATTTTATAGTGGTTATTCCGCCGATTTAGGGAGTATTATAAAGTTTTATTAAATTAATTGGTAAACAAATTATAACGATTCGCATATACCACGAACGAGAGTTTAACATACATTAATACAACTGTAGAATGTGGCTAGAAATTATAAAACAACACTAAAAAGTATAAGCTTCAGTATATAGAGCGTTTAACGTAAAACTCAATATTTTCGTAGGGGTTAACACATAGATTTTGAGAAAAATTCAAAAAATGAAACAATATTGCTTTAATGCTTAGTTGCCTCCTGTACTAATATATGATGATGGTCAAAGAGGTTTGGAACCTTTGTTGTCTCCATTTCTCTAGAGAATAGCGATTTTATAATTGTTAGTCCAATAATTTAGGGAGTATAAGAAGTTTTACTAAATTATTATCTTAACAAAATTGAACGATGCTCATGTACAATGAAATAGAGTTTAACATACATTAATACAAATGTAGAATGTGGTTAGAAATTTTTAAAAAATACTAAAGATTATAGGTTTCAGTATATAAAGAATTTACCAAAAACTCAATATTTTTCATAGGGGTTAACACATAGATTTTGAGAAAATTTCGAAAAATATGACCATATTGTTTTAATGCATAGTTGCATCCTGAACTAATATATGATGATGTTCAAATAGGTTTGGAGCCTTCTTTGTCTCTGTTTTTCAAGAGAATAGTGATTTTATAAAGGTTAGTCCACTAATTTAGGGAGTATAAGAGGTTTTACTAAATTAATTTCTAAAAAAAATTAAACGTTGCTCATGTACCGTGAAATAGATTTTAGCATACATTAATACAAATGTAAAATGTGGTTAGAAATTTTAAAACAACACTAAAGATTATAGGTTTCAGTATATAAATCATTTACCAAAAACGCAATATTTTGGGTAGATGGTTAACACATAGATTTTGATAAAAATTTCGAAAAATATGACAATATTGTTTTAATGCATAGTTGCATCCTGCACTAATATATGATAATGTTCAAATAGGTTTGGAGCCTTCTTTGTCTCAGTTTTTTCAATAAATTAGTGATTTTATAGTGGTTATTCCACCGATTTAGGGAGTATTATAAAGTTTTACAAAATTAATTGATTAAAAAATTATAGCGATTTCCATATACCACGAAAGAGAGTTTAACATACATTAATACAAATGTAGAATTTTTTTAGAAATTATAAAACAACACTAAAAAGTATAAGCTTCAGCATATAGAGCGTTTTACGTTAAACTCGATATTTTCGTAAGGATTAACACATAGATTTTGAGAAAAATTTAAAAATATTGCTTTAATGCATAGTTACCTCCTGTACTAATTTATAATGATGGTCAAAGAGGTTTGGAACCTTTGTTGTCTTCATTTCTCAAGAGAATAACGATTTTATAAGGGTTAGTCCACTAATTTAGGGAGTATAAGAAGTTTTACTAAATTATTTTCTAAAAACAATTGAACGATGCTCATGTACCATGAAATAGAGTTTAGCATACATTAATACAAATGTAGAATGTGGTTAGAAATTTTAAAACAACACTAAAGATTATTGGTTTCAGTATATAAAGCATTTACCAAAAACTCAATATTTTTCGTAGGGGGTTAACACATAGATTTTGAGAAAAATTTTGAAAAATATGACAATATTGTTTTAATGCATAGTTGCATCCTGCACTAACATATAATGATGTTCAAATAGGTTTGGGGCCTTCTTTGTCTCCATTTTTTAAGAAATTAGCGATTTTATTGTGGTTATTCCACCGATTTAGGGAGTATTATTAAGTTTTACTAAATTAATTGGTAAAAAAATTATAACGATTCGCATATACCACGAACGAGAGTTTAACATACATTAATACAAATGTAGAATGTGGTTAGAAATTAAAAAAAAGTATATGCTTCAGTATATAGAGCGTTTAACGTAAAACTCAATATTTTCGTAGGGGTTAACACATAGATTTTGAGAAAAATTCGAAAAATATAACAATATTGCTTTAATGCTTAGTTGCCTCCTGTACTAATATATGATGATGGTCAAAGAGTTTTGGAACCTTTGTTGTCTCCATTTCTCTAGAGAATAGCGATTTTATAATTGTTAGTCCGCTAATTTAGGGAGTATTTGAAGCTTTATTAAATTAATTTCTAAAAAAAATTGAACGATGCTCATGTACCGTGAAATAGAGTTTAGCATACATTAATACAAATGTAAAATGTGGTTAGAAATTTTAAAACAACACTAAAGAATATAGGTTTCAGTATATAAATCATTTACCAAAAACATATTTTTCGTAGGGGTTAACACATAGATTTTGAGAAAATTTCAAAACAAATATGACAAATACTGTTTTAATAAATAGTTGCATCCTGCTCTAACATATGATGATGCTCAAATAGGTTTGGAGCCTTCTTTGTCTCCGGTTTTCAAGATATTAGCGATTTTATAGTGGTCATTCCACCGATTTAGGGAGTATTATAAAGTTTTACTAAATTAATTGATAAAAAAAATATAACAATTCACATATATCATGAACAAGAGTTTAACATACATTAATACAAATATAGAATGTGGTTAGAAATTATAAAACAACACTAAAAAGTATAAGCTTCAGTATATAGAGCGTTCAACGTAAAACTCGATATTTTCGTAGGGGTTAACACATAGATTTTGAGAAAATTTCAAAAAATATAAAAATATTGCTTTAATGCATAGTTGTCTCCGGTACTAATATATGATGATGGTCAGAGAGGTTTGTAACCTTTGTTGTCTCCATTTCTCTAGAGAATAGCGATTTTATAATGGTTAGTCCACTAATTTAGGGAATATAAAAGTTTTACTAAATTATTTTCTAAAACAAAATGGAACGATGCTCATGTACCATGAAATAGAGTTTAGCATACATTAATACAAATGTAGAATGTGGTTAGAAATTTTAAAACAACACTAAAGATTATTGGTTTCAGTATATAAAGCATTTACCAAAAACTCAATATTTTCGTAGGGGTTAGTTAACACATAGATTTTGAGAAAATTTCAAAAAATATGACAATATTGTTTTAATGCATAGTTTCATCCTGAACTAATATATGATGATGTTCAAATAAGTTTGGAGCCTTCTTTTTCTCCGTCTTTCAAGAAATTAGCGATTTAATATTGGTTATTCCTCCGATTTAGGGAGTATTATAAAGTTTTACCAAATTAATTGATAAAAAATTATAAAGATTCTCATATACAACGAAAAAGAGTTTAACATACAATTCAAATGTAGAATGTGGTTAGAAATTACAAAACAACACTAAAAAGTATAAACTTCAGTATATAGAGCGATTAACGTAAAACTCAATATTTTTGTAGGGACACATAGATTTTGAGAAAAATTCAAAAAATAATAAAATATTGCTTTAATTCATATTTGTCTCCTGTACTAATATATGATGATGGTCAAAGAGGTTTGGCAAACCTTTGTTGTCTCCATTTCTCTAGAGAATATCGATTTTATAATTGTTAGTCCACTAATTTAGGGAGTATAAGATGTTTTAATAAATTAATTTCTAAAAAAAATTGAACGATACTCATGTACCATGAAATAGAGTTTAGCATAAATTAATATAAATGTAGAATGTGGTTAGAAATTTTAAAACAACACTAAAGATTATAGGTTTCATTATATAAAGCATTTACTAAAAACTCAATATTTTTAGTAAGTGTTAACACATAGATTTTGAGAAAATTTCGAAAAATGTGACAATATTTTTTTAATGCATAGTTGCATCATGCACAAATATATGATGATGTTCAAAAAGGTTTGGAGCCTTCTTTGTCTCCGTTTTTCAAGAAATTAGCGATTTTATAGTGGTTATTCCACCGATTTAGGGAGTATTATAAAGTTTTACTAAATTAATTGATAAAAAATTATAACGATTCTCATATACCACGAAAGAGAGTTTAACATACATTAATAGAAATCTAGAATGTGGTTAGAAATTATAAAACAACACTAAAAAGTATAAGCTTCAGTAAATAGAGCGTTTAACGTAAAACTCAATATTTTCGTAGGGGTTAACACATTGATTTTGAGAAAAATTCAAAAAATATAGCAATATTGCTTTAATGCTTAGTTGCCTCCTGTACTAATATATGATGATGGTTAAAGAGGTCTGAAACCTTTGTTGCTCCATTTCACTAGAGAATAGCAGTTTTATAATGGTTATTCCACCAATTTAGGGAGTATATGAAGGTTTATTAAATTATTTTCTAAAAAAAATTGAACGATGCTCATGTACCATGAAATAGAGTTTAGCATATATTAATACAAATGTAGAATGTGGTTAGAAATTTTAAAACAGCAGTAAGGATTATAGGATTCAGTATATAAATCATTTACCAAAAACTCGATATGTTTCATAGGGGTTGTTAACACATAGATTTTGAGAAAATTTCAAAAAATATGACAAATACTGTTTTAATAAATAGTTGCATCCTGCTCTAACATATGATGATGCTCAAATAGGTTTGGAGCCTTCTTTGTCTCCGGTTTTCAAGATATTAGCGATTTTATAGTGGTCATTCCACCGATTTAGGGAGTATTATAAAGTTTTAGTAAATTAATTGATAAAAAAAATATAATGATTCACATATACCATGAACGAGAGTTTAACCTACATTAATACAAATGTAGAATGTGGTTAGAAATTATAAAACAACACTAAAAAGTATAAGCTTCATTATATAGAGCGTTCAACGTAAAACTCGATATTTTCGTAGGGGTTAACACATAGATTTTGAGAAAATTTCAAAAAATATAAAAATATTGCTTTAATGCATAGTTGTCTCCGGTACTAATATATGATGATGGTCAGAGAGGTTTGTAACCTTTGTTGTCTCCATTTCTCTAGAGAATAGCGATTTTATAATGGTTAGTCCACAAATTTAGGGAATATAAAAGTTTTACTAAATTATTTTCTAAAACAAAATGGAACGATGCTCATGTACCATGAAATAGAGTTTAGCATACATTAATACAAATGTAGAATGTGGTTAGAAATTTTAAAACAACACTAAAGATTATTGGTTTCAGTATATAAAGCATTTACCAAAAACTCAATATTTTCGTAGGGGTTAGTTAACACATAGATTTTGAGAAAATTTCGAAAAATATGACAATATTGTTTTAATGCATAGTTGCATCCTGAACTAATATATGATGATGTTCAAATAAGTTTGGAGCCTTCTTTGTCTCCGTCTTTCAAGAAATTAGCGATTTAATATTGGTTATTCCTCCGATTTAGGGAGTATTATAAAGTTTTACCAAATTAATTGATAAAAAATTATAAAGATTCTCATATACAACGAAAAAGAGTTTAACATACAATTGAAATGTAGAATGTGGTTAGAAATTACAAAACAACACTAAAAAGTATAAACTTCAGTATATAGAGCGATTAACGTAAAACTCAATATTTTCGTAGGGACACATAGATTTTGAGAAAAATTCAAAAAATAATACAATATTGCTTTAATTCATAATTGTCTCCTGTACTAATATATGATGATGGTCAAAGAGGTTTGGCAAACCTTTGTTGTCTCCATTTCTCTAGAGAATATCGATTTTATAATTGTTAGTCCACTAATTTAGGGAGTATAAGAAGTTTTAATAAATTAATTTCTAAAAAAAAATGAACGATACTCATGTACCATGAAATAGAGTTTAGCATAAATTAATATAAATGTAGAATGTGGTTAGAAATTTTAAAACAACACTAAAGATTATAGGTTTCATTATATAAAGCATTTACTAAAAACTCAATATTTTTAGTAAGTGTTAACACATAGATTTTGAGAAAATTTCGAAAAATGTGACAATATTTTTTTAATGCATAGTTGCATCATGCACTAACATATGATGATGTTCAAAAAGGTTTGGAGCCTTCTTTGTCTCCGTTTTTCAAGAAATTAGCGATTTTATAGTGGTTATTCCACCGATTTAGGGAGTATTATAAAGTTTTACTAAATTAATTGATAAAAAAATTATAACGATTCTCATATACCACAAAAGAGAGTTTAACATACATTAATAGAAATCTAGAATGTTGTTAGAAATTATAAAACAACACTAAAAAGTATAAGCTTCAGTAAATAGAGTGTTTAACGTAAAACTCAATATTTTCGTAGGGGTTAACACATTGATTTTGAGAAAAATTCAAAAAATATAGCAATATTGCTTTAATGCTTAGTTGCCTCCTGTACTAATATATGATGATGGTTAAAGAGGTCTGAAACCTTTGTTGTCTCCATTTCACTAGAGAATAGCAGTTTTATAATGTTTAGTCCACCAATTTAGGGAGTATATGAAGGTTTATTAAATTATTTTCTAAAAAAAATTGAACGATGCTCATGTACCATGAAATAGAGTTTAGCATATATTAATACAAATGTAGAATGTGGTTAGAAATTTTAAAACAGCAGTAAAGATTATAGGATTCAGTATATAAATCATTTACCAAAAACTCGATATGTTTCATAGGGGTTATTAACACATAGATTTTGAGAAAATTTCAAAAAATATGACAATATTGTTTTAATAAATAGTTGCATCCTGCACTAACATATGATGATGCTCAAATAGGTTTGGAGCCTTCTTTGTCTCCGGTTTTCAAGAAATTAGCGATTTTATAGTGGTTATTCCACCGATTTAGGGAGTATTATATAATTTTACTAAATTAATTGATAAAAAAAATATAACGATTCACATATACCATGAACGAGAGTTTAACATACATTAATACAAATGTAGAATGTGGTTAGAAATTATAAAACAACACTAAAAAGTATAAGCTTCAGTATATAGAGCGTTCAACGTAAAACTCGATATTTTCGTAGGGGTTAACACATAGATTTTGAGAAAATTTCAAAAAATATAAAAATATTGCTTTAATGCATAGTTGTCTCCGGTACTAATATATGATGATGGTCAGAGAGGTTTGTAACCTTTGTTGTCTCCATTTCTCTAGAGAATAGCGATTTTATAATGGTTAGTCCACTAATTTAGGGAATATAAAAGTTTTACTAAATTATTTTCTAAAACAAAATGGAACGATGCTCATGTACCATGAAATTGAGTTTAGCATACATTAATACAAATGTAGAATGTGGTTAGAAATTTTAAAACAACACTAAAGATTATTGGTTTCAGTATATAAAGCATTTACCAAAAACTCAATATTTTCGTAGGGGTTAGTTAACACATAGATTTTGAGAAAATTTCGAAAAATATGACAATATTTTTTTAATGCATAGTTGCATCCTGAACTAATATATGATGATGTTCAAATAAGTTTGGAGCCTTCTTTGTCTCCGTCTTTCAAGAAATTAGAGATTTAATATTGGTTATTCCTCCGATTTAGGGAATATTATAAAGTTTTACTAAATTAATTGATTAAAAAATTGAAACGATTCCCATATACAATGAAAGAGAGTTTATAATGCATTAATAAAAATGTAGAATGTCGTTAAAAATTAGAAAACAACACTAAAAATTATAAGCTTCAGTATATAAAGCGTTTAACGTAAAACTCAATATTTTTGTAGGGATTAACACATAGATTTTGAGAAAAAAATCAAAAAATATAACAATATTGCTTTAATGCATAGTTGCCACCTGTACTAATATATGATGATGGTCAAAGAGGTTTGTAACCTTTGTTTTCTCCATTTCTCTAGAGCATAGCGATTTTATAATGGTTAGTCCACTAATTTAGGGAGTATAAGAAGTTTTATTAAATTATTTTCTAAAACAAATTGAACGATGCTCATGTACCGTGAAATAGAGTTTAGCATACATTAATACAAATGTAAAATGTGGTTAGAAATTTTAAAACAACACTAAAGATTATAGGTTTCAGTATATAAAGCATTTACCAAAAACTCAATATTTTTCATAGGTGGTTAACACATAGATTTTGAGAAAATTTCGAAAAATATGATAATATTTTTTTAATGCATAGTTGCATCCTGCACTAACATATAATGATTTTCAAATAGGTTTGGAGCCTTCTTTGTCTCCATTTTTTAAGAAATTAGCGATTTTATAGTGGTTATTCCACTGATTTAGAGAGTATTATAAAGTTTTACTAAATTAATTGGTAAACAAATTATAACGATTCGCATATACCACGAACAAGAGTTTAACATACATTAATACAACTTTAGAATGTGGTTAGAAATTATAAAACAACAATAAAAAGTATAAGCTTCAGTATATAGAGCGTTTAACGTAAAACTCAATATTTTCGTAGGGGTTAACACATAAATTCTGAGAAAAATTCAAAAAATGTAACAATATTGCTTTAATGCTTAGTTGCCTCCTGTACTAATATATGATGATGGTCAAAGAGGTTTGGAACCTTTGTTGTCTCCTTTTCTCTAGAGAATAGCGATTTTATAATGGTTATTCCACTAAGTTAGGGAGAATAAGAAGTTTTACTAAACTATTTTTAAAAAAAAATTGAACGATGCTCATGTACCGTGAAATAGAGTTTAGCATACATAAATACAAATGTAAAGTGGTTAGAAATTTTAAAACCACACTAAAGATTATAGGTTTCAGTATAAAAAGCATTTACCAAAAACTCAATATTTTTCGTAGGGGTTAACCGTTAACACATAGATTTTGAGAAAATTTTGAAAAATATGACAATATTGTTTTAATGCATATTTGCATCCTGCACTAACATATGATGATGTTCAAATAGGTTTGGAGCCTTCTCTGTTTATGTTTCTTTAGAAATTAGCGATTTTATAGTGGTTATTCCGCCGATTTAGGGAGTATTATAAAGTTTTATTAAATTAATTGGTAAACAAATTATAATGATTCGCATATACCACGAACGAGAGTTTAACATACATTAATACAACTGTAGAATGTGGTTAAAAATTATAAAACAACACTAAAAAGTATAAGCTTCAGTATATAGAGCGTTTAACGTAAAACTCAATATTTTCGTAGGGGTTAACACATAGATTTTGAGAAAAATTCAAAAAATATAACAATATTGCTTTAATGCTTAGTTGCCTCCTGTACTAATATATGATGATGGTCAAAGAGGTTTGGAACCTTTGTTGTCTCCATTTCTCTAGAGAATAGCGATTTTATAATTGTTAGTCCAATAATTTAGGGAGTATAAGAAGTTTTACTAAATTATTATCTTAACAAAATTGAACGATGCGCACGTACAATGAAATAGAGTTTAACATACATTAATACAAATGTAGAATGTGGTTAGAAATTTTTAAAAAATACTAAAGATTATAGGTTTCAGTATATAAAGAATTTACAAAAAATTCAATATTTTTCATAGGGGTTAACACATAGATTTTGAGAAAATTTCGAAAAATATGACCATATTGTTTTAATGCATAGTTGCATCCTGAACTAATATATGATGATGTTCAAATAGGTTTGGAGCCTTCTTTGTCTCTGTTTTTCAAGAGAATAGTGATTTTATAAAGGTTAGTCCACTAATTTAGGGAGTATAAGAAGTTTTACTAAATTAATTTCTAAAAAAAATTGAACGTTGCTCATGTACCGTGAAATAGAGTTTACCATACATTTATACAAATGTAAAATGTGGTTAGAAATTTTAAAACAACACTAAAGAATATAGGTTTCAGTATATAAATCATTTACCAAAAACATATTTTTCGTAGGGGTTAACACATAGATTTTGAGAAAATTTCGAAAAATATGACAATATTGTTTTAATGCATAGTTGCATCCTGCACTAACATATGATAATGTTCAAATAGGTATGGAGCCTTCTTTGTCTCCGTTTTTTCAAGAAATTAGCGATTTTATAGTGGTTATTCCACTGATTTAGGGAGTATTATAAAGTTTTACTAAATTAATTGATTAAAAATTAAAATGATTATCATATACCACGAAAGAGAGTTTAAAATACATTAATACAAATGTAGAATTTGGTTAGAAATTATAAAAAAACACTAAAAAGTATAAGCTTCAGTATATAGAGCGTTTAACGTAAAATTCGATATTTTCGTAGGGATTAACACTTAGATTTTGAGAAAAATTCAAAAAATATAAAAATATTGCTTTAATACATAGTTACCTCACTTACTAATATATGATGATGGTCAAAGAGGTTTGGAACCTTTGTTGTCTCCATTTTTCTAGAGAATATCGATTTTATAATGGTTAGTCCACTAATTTAGGGAGTATAAGAAGTTTTACTAAATTATTTTCTAAAAAAAATTGAACGATGCTTATGTACCGTGAAATAAAGTTTATCATACATTAATACAAATATAGAATGTGGTTAGAAATTTTCAAACAACACTAAATATTATTGGTTTCAGTATATAAAGCATTTACCAAAAACTCAATATTTTTTGTAGGGGGTTAAACATATAGATTTTGAGAAAATTTCGAAAAATATGACCATACTGTTTTAATGCATAGTTGCATCATGTACTAACATATGATACTGTTCAAATAGGTTTTGAGCCTTCTTTGTCTCCATTTTTCAAGAAATTAGCGATTTATAGTGGTTATTCCACCGATTTATGAAGTATTATAAAGTTTTACCAAATTAATTGATAAAAAATTATAAAGATTCTCATATACAACGAAAAAGAGTTTAACATACAATTCAATTGTAGAATGTGGTTAGAAATTACAAAACAACACTAAAAAGTATAAACTTCAGTATATAGAGCGATTAACGTAAAACTCAATATTTTCGTAGGGACACATAGATTTTGAGAAAAATTCAAAAAATAATATAATATTGCTTTAATTCATATTTGTCTCCTGTACTAATATATGATGATAGTCAAAGAGGTTTGGCAAACCTTTGTTGTATCCATTTCTCTAGAGAATATCGATTTTATAATTGTTAGTCCACTAATTTAGGGAGTATAAGAAGTTTTAATAAATTAATTTCTAAAAAAAATTGAACGATACTCATGTACCATGAAATAGAGTTTAGCATAAATTAATATAAATGTAGAATGTGGTTAGAAATTTTAAAACAACACTAAAGATTATAGGTTTCATTATATAAAGCATTTACTAAAAACTCAATATTTTTAGTAAGTGTTAACACATAGATTTTGAGAAAATTTCGAAAAATGTGACAATATTTTTTTAATGCATAGTTGCATCATGCACTAACATATGATGATGTTCAAAAAGGTTTGGAGCCTTCTTTGTCTCCGTTTTTCAAGAAATTAGCGATTTTATAGTGGTTATTCCACCGATTTAGGGAGTATTATAAAGTTTTACTAAATTAATTGATAAAAAAAATTATAACGATTCTCATATACCACGAAAGAGAGTTTAACATACATTAATAAAAATCTAGAATGTGGTTAGAAATTATAAAACAACACTAAAAAGTATAAGCTTTAGTAAATAGAGCGTTTAACGTAAAACTCAATATTTTCGTAGGGGTTAACACATTGATTTTGAGAAAAATTCAAAAAATATAGCAATACTGCTTTAATGCTTAGTTGCCTCCTGTACTAATATATGATGATGGTTAAAGAGGTCTGAAACCTTTGTTGTCTCCATTTCACTAGAGAATAGCAGTTTTATAATGGTTAGTCCACCAATTTAGGGAGTATATGAAGGTTTATTAAATTATTTTCTAAAAAAAATTGAACGATGCTCATGTACCATGAAATAGAGTTTAGCATATATTAATACAAATGTAGAATGTGGTTAGAAATTTTAAAACAGCAGTAAAGATTATAGGATTCAGTATATAAATCATTTACCAAAAACTCGATATGTTTCATAGGGGTTGTTAACACATAGATTTTGAGAAAATTTCAAAAAATATGACAAATACTGTTTTAATAAATAGTTGCATCCTGCTCTAACATATGATGATGCTCAAATAGGTTTGGAGCCTTCTTTGTCTCCGGTTTTCAAGATATTAGCGATTTTATAGTGGTCATTCCACCGATTTAGGGAGTATTATAGAGTTTTACTAAATTAATTGATAAAAAAAATATAACGATTCCATATACCATGAACGAGAGTTTAACATATATTAATACAAATGTAGAATGTGGTTAGAAATTATAAAACAACACTAAAAAGTATAAGCTTCAGTATATAGAGCGTTCAACGTAAAACTCGATATTTTCGTAGGGGTTAACACATAGATTTTGAAAAAATTTCAAAAAATATAAAAATATTGCTTTAATGCATAGTTGTCTCCGGTACTAATATATGATGATGGTCAGAGAGGTTTGTAACCTTTGTTGTCTCCATTTCTCTAGAGAATAGCGATTTTATAACGGTTAGTCCACTAATTTAGGGAATATAAAAGTTTTACTAAATTATTTTCTAAAACAAAATGGAACGATGCTCATGTACCATGAAATAGAGTTTAGCATACATTAATACAAATGTAGAAGGTGGTTAGAAATTTTAAAACAACACTAAAGATTATTGGTTTCAGTATATAAAGCATTTACCAAAAACTCAATATTTTCGTAGGGGTTAGTTAACACATAGATTTTGAGAAAATTTCGAAAAATATGACAATATTGTTTTAATGCATTGTTGCATCCTGAACTAATATATGATGATGTTCAAATAAGTTTGGAGCCTTCTTTGTCTCCGTCTTTCAAGAAATTAGCGATTTAATATTGGTTATTCCTCCGATTTAGGGAGTATTATAAAGTTTTACTAAATTAATTGATTAAAAAATTGAAACGATTCCCATATACAACGAAAGAGAGTTTATAATACATTAATAAAAATGTAGAATGTCGTTGAAAATTAGAAAACAACACTAAAAATTATAAGCTTCAGTATATAAAACGTTTAACGTAAAACTCAATATTTTTGTAGGGATTAACACATAGATTTTGAGAAAAAAATCAAAAAATATAACAATATTGCTTTAATGCATAGTTGCCACCTGTACTAATATATGATGATGGTCAAAGAGGTTTGTAACCTTTGTTGTCTCCATTTCTCTAGAGAATAGCGATTTTATAATGGTTAGTCCACTAATTTAGGGAGTATAAGATGTTTTACTAAATTATTTTCTAAAACCAATTGAACGATGCTCATGTACCGTGAAATAGAGTTTAGCATACATTAATACAAATGTAAAATGTGGTTATAAATTTTAAAACAACACTAAAGATTATTGGTTTCAGTATATAAAGCATTTACCAAAAACTCAATATTTTTCGTAGGGGTTAACACATAGATTTTAAGACAATTTCGAAAAATATGACAATATTGTTTTAATGCATAGTTGCATCCTGAACTAATATATGAT
>NW_026014046.1:0-40014 GCF_020379485.1 Brassica napus | reverse complement strand
GCTGTGTTTATTATCTAAAGCTTCATCCTTTTACTTGGCTTATTATTCGAGCTCTGTGTTATCTAAGCTTCAGACTTCTCTTATAACTATTGCCATTTTCTTACAATCAACATGTGCTGTGATTTGTCTGTTTTCCTGCAAAGTATTTGTCGTCGTCGAATATTCGTTATGTCATGTTGTTTCTTGTTGATTTTGTGCTACAGGGTGAGCCAGTTTTCACTGGTTTGGATTCATTATGTGCATCAGTGCTACTGCTGCAAGAGCTTTTAATCAGTTCTTCAAGGCATCCTACCTACTTTCTTCGAAGGGTAATTCCGTAAATAAGATCATTACTTAATGAAACAGGACTCTGTATATTAATGAGTTTTAAGATCACTTAAGTTCCCTTGCAGAGAAAAGTTGAACTCGATGAATTTGATGTTGTACATGTCCCTATAGCCGTCATTGCGCTTCTACCCGTCACAATAGTAATGGAACCAGATGTGATGAGTGTGACACTATCACTCGCAAGACAACATAAGTACATGTGGGTACTTCTCTTGGTTAACTCTATAATGGCTTATTCAGCCAACTGTTGAACTTTCTTGTCACCAAGCACACCAGCGCACTTACCCTCCAGGTAACAAAATGAAAAAAACATTTCACCAATTACAAAACTAGTAGGTGCTAATGTTCAATGTTTTCAGGTTCTTGGAAACGCCAAAGGAGCGGTTGCGGTTGTGATCTCGATCTTGCTTTTCAGAAACCCGGTCACGGTGATGGGAGGTGGGTATAGTATAACGGTGCTTGGGGTTGTTGCTTATGGAGAGACTAAACGTAGGTTTAGATGAGCTTCAGAGACTCCTTTGTCTCTGTTTTACTTCCTTTCTGATGGATCTTAGGAACTGATGAAATTTTGACATATAAACCTTTAGAGATATATACTACATACTTCTGATCTCATACTCATTTTTTATCTGAACTTTATATATCGTATTGTGTTAGATTTTATGATCTTTTTTCCATTGACCATTGTTGTGTTTGAATACACTTTCTCTTGTCACACTGTGTTCTTCAAATAGTATATCAATTTTATACAAATTCCATTTGAAAAAACCATTATTACGCACTAAGTTGAATATACACAACTCACAATCATGAGAATAAATTGTTAGCAAGATAAATTATACTAAATAACTTTCATCTTCACATTTTACCCGAAAAAAGGTTTTTTATAACTTTTAGTTTGTTTCACTTTTTAGTTAGATTAACAAATTGTTAAACTGTTATACTAAAAAAAACTGTTATATTAAAAACATAATTGGGCCGAGGCCGGTTCCGGATATGGGTGGGTCTGAAAAACCGGCCCATGAACTTTTTCTTTATGGTTTGAAGCAGAAGAAAACTATCTCCTCCTGTCTCCATCACTCTTCTTCCATGGCTCTTCTTCAGAGGCCACCCTCTTATCTTCACCTCTATTTTCGCCTCATGGCTTCTTCTCGTCCCCGTCTCTTCTCCCACTCCCTATGCCCCTCACTTCACCACTCCTCCTCGCTCTCCTCTTCAACACACCCAGGTTTTAGCTCCTGCCCTCTTTGACTTCTCCCTCTTGGTTCTCAGTGAAACTAACCCAGTAAATGAATATGAGCATAACAATTAGCTTCCGCTGCTTAGAAAAAATCATTACTTTTTGCGAACCCTGAAAGTTTACAAGCAATCAAAATTGAGAACTGATGATGTTATATACTCTTTTTATTTCAGTGAAGTCAAATTGCTTTCTTCAGCTTTGGTTTTCTAGTGTTAAGTTCAGCTCTGTCCGCTCAGAAAGTTTTATTCTTTATGTAGTAGACTTCCTTAATCCTTGGTTCTATTTGTTTATATGTGATTCTCTTCCATAGTGTAAAGCAAAACTTGGTTGTTTGAATAGTCTTTATTGTTATCTAAGTAGAGTCTGTGTTGGTTTCAGGATAAAGTTCCAGTTAGCTAAGGTTTGAGTCAAAGACTTGTACTAAGAAATGCGGTCTCACCAAGGTCCTTTATGTCATCCACCATGGACACTGATTCTCTCCATGAGAGCTCCACCTCTAAGGATTACAGTTCCGAGCACATTCAAGTAATTTCTGTTCTGATGATTTGTTCAGATGACCATTTATAGCTACTATGAATCTTCTAGTTTCACTTTATGTGTATATCTGTGATGCACTAGGTGCTGGAAGGTTTAGACCCTGTCAGGAAAAGACCTGGGATGTATATTGGGAGCACTGGATCTCGTGGTTTGCATCATCTGGTAATCCTATTTTTCTTCTTTCTTCTTTGAACTCTCTTGTTCTTCACTGTCCCTTTTAACTTGTTTATAATTTTAACCTTTTTCCAATACTCGTTGTTTTTCTTAGGTTTATGAGATACTTGACAACGCAATTGACGAGGCACAAGCTGGTTTTGCTTCAAAGATTGACGTTGTTTTACATGCAGATGGTTCAGTCAGCATTTCTGATGATGGACGTGGGGTATGTGATCTGTTACACTTACTCATTCTCTCGTATTTTTATTCATATATTTTCTTTCATCAATATACTTTTCTTGCAGATACCTACGGACTTGCATCCCGCAACGAGAAACTTCTTTGGAGACTGTCCTCACGGTATTATCTTTGCCTTATATGCCTTAAGATCGCTTTAAGGTTCTACTGTTAATTACTAACGGTTTATTTTATCCTCATGAGCTAGCGCAGTCTAGATTCTTAAGTAGTACAACACCTCATGTTAGACTTGTTTTCAGTACTAGTATAGTAGAGACCTGGTAAATGTTAAATTTGTGTAGTAACCCTACCGCAAGCAGACTTCTTATTCAAGGTTTTATGGTTTTCATAACAAAGATATTCACAGGGACAGGAACTTTTAGGTGTTTATTATTTATGTACCATCTGATACGTTTTGTATGGATTGTTAGCTCTTCTCAGGCAGATGATTCTAGTTTTGCTATATATTGTTTAGTGAGTGGTCTATGGTGTTGGTTTTAATGTAAAATCACATGTATTTATGGTTTTTTCATTCTGATTTTTTGGTCATGCAATTAATCAGTCATGCTTTTTATTTATGCAGGTCTTACACGCAGGGGGTAAGTTTGGTGGCAAGAGTAGTGGGTACAGCGTGTCTGGTGGATTGCATGGTGTAGGTTTATCGGTTGTGAATGCTTTATCAGAGGTAAGTTCTAACCGTTAGTACATTGCTCCCTTTTCCTCTGTGCTTTGTTTACTTTTTTCTCTGCTAAATAGAAAAATTCTCTCTGTGCATTTTGTATTTGGTTTTAAAATATTTATGTAATGGTTATGCTTAGTTATCTCATCATATGAAAAAGTTCCTGGAATGGTTCCTTACTGAGTACTAGGTTTATCAATTTCAAATGCTTTCCGCTATACGCAACTGTTATATATGGCAAGACATCAAGATCCTATTAGTATAATATTCATACAACTGATGAAGGAGCTCTTACTGTTCACAGGCATTGGAGGTTATTGTTCGCAGAGATGGGATGGAGTTCCAGCATAAGTACTCTCGTGGAAAGCCCATAACAACACTTACTTGTCATGTCCTCCCACCAGAGTCAAGGGGTACTCAAGGGACATGCATCAGGTTTTGGCCTGACAAGAAGGTTTACCCTTTTTTTCCGTACTAACCTATTTTACCCTCCTAAGAGAGGATTTTATGTCTAAACTATCTTTTCTGCTACATCTGATTTTTTCAGTATTCACACTGCAATTCAGTTTGACCATAACACTATTGCTGGAAGAATTAGGGAGCTTGCTTTCCTAAATCCAAAGGTATACATTTTTTCACAGGGCAGCAATATTCAAATTGTTTGCTTCATGTTCATGGCCCCTAGCCGTTTGAATTAGTTCTCATTTGACAGAAACTAATGCTGTACTGTTCTTATTCCATAATCAAATTGTTCATATAAATAAATGCAGGTTACAATCTCTCTGAAAAAGGAGGATGATGATCCAGAAAGGGACCTGTATAGTGAATATTTTTATGCTGGAGGTTTAACTGAGTATGTTAGCTGGCTAAATACCGATAAGGTGAGTCTTGCACTCTGGATCCTTTGTCATATTAAATAAAGTGTCTCAAATATTTGCCTATCACTGATGCTAGAAGTTATATTGCGGCGAATTACTTTAAAGTGGAAAGGGTTTTATGAAACAAAATCCAGTGGGAATGGTTCCAATACTTTTATTTTCCTGCTAACTTGATGGTAAGATATGTGACCACGTTTCACCCGTTAGTTCATTATTCTTTAGGGTTCTGTCTTAGCATGATGATAAACTTGTGTCGACTCAATCTCTGTTAAGTTAGCTCTTATGCATTTAGGTCTCATAGGTCATCCTAATTACTATCTGTCATTCTGGAAAGGTTAATTAACAGCTCTTTTGTTCAGAAACCGCTCCATGATGTGCTGGGTTTCCGGAAAGAGATAAATGGCACCACCGTTGACGTTGCACTTCAGTGGTATCCTTCTATTTACCTCTGCTTATATGATGAATATATATAATCTGCTTGCGTTTACCTTAGAACCACATACGTGAATATTTAGGCTGCCTGGTTTTATCGTTTGCTCTGTAAACTGGACATCAGTTGATGTACTGTATGCAAAGTTGGTGACTTTATACGTTGGAGTTATTCTGGATGAGAATGTGTTATGTGATGGTATGATCTAACTGTATAGTCTCGTTATTGTTCCAGGTGCTCTGATGCGTATTCAGACACGATGCTGGGATACGCGAATAGTATTCGCACCATTGATGGTGGGACACATATTGAAGGTGTGAAGGCTTCGTTAACAAGAACTCTAAATAGCCTCGCAAAAATTAAAGGTTATCAAGGTGTGTTATCAGTAATCAACTGCATTTTCCGTTTCTAGAACTTTTTTTAAAAACAAACTGCACAGAATAATAGTGTTAGTTGGTCATTATTGGGGTTAATGAGTCTTTCCATGGACTGAGGCTGAATCTCAATACTAGTATATCTGCAGTTAATAGGCTCTGCTACAATACGTTCTCACTTATGCATGCTCAACGGATAATGAACAATTTACTAATCAATGATTTAACTGAAAAACTTGCCAGTTATAGAGGTTGCCTTTGCATTCATTTGAGCATTTATCTTGACCAGTTTTACCCATGTATTTCTGAAGTGGTTGCTTATTTATTGTCGTTTGATTATGTTTTTCAGGAGAAGGATATTAGCTTAAGTGGGGAACATGTTAGAGAGGGATTGACCTGCATTGTCTCAGTCAAGGTTCCTGATCCCGAGTTTGAAGGTCAAACAAAGGTACTCAAGAGCATAATGATTTGGTGACCTCTTTTTGGCAGTGATCTCTGGTCACCTGGCCATAACCATTTTTTGTATCGTATTAATATATTTTTTTGTCGCCTAACCTCCCAAAGACGAGACTAGGGAATCCAGAGGTGAGAAAAATTGTTGACCAATCACTCCAGGAGTACCTCACGGAGTACTTGGAATTGCATCCAGATGTTCTTGAAAGCATTATTTCCAAATCCTTGAATGCGTACAAGGTATGTCATTGATATACCTGCTCAGATATATGTAGTTAGTGTATTCGGTGATTAAGTATGTGCGTCCTCACTGCTCATCCGCCTATAACAGAGCGCCTAGTTACTAATTTCAACTAATGACTCTTTATCTCTATAGGCTGCCCTGGCTGCCAAGAGAGCTAGGGAGTTGGTCAGATCAAAAAGCATTTTGAAGTCATCCTCACTTCCTGGGAACTGGCAGATTGCTCATCTACAGATCCTGCAGTATCTGGTATGCATTAGCCAGTATGGAAGTGCCCTCTCGTTTGAAATCAGAACATTAGTATATGTGACTATAAAGCTTTTAAATTGTCACAAATTTGATCTTCTAAGAGTTAAATGAGAAGATAGGAAAGGAAACATGAGGCTGTTGTTTTGTACTGGTCATAGCTTTTAACACTTGTAAGCTCTCGATATTGGTCAATTACTGACTTCTTTTTCTGTGTTATCAGAGATTTTTATAGTCGAAGGAGATTCAGCTGGTGGCAGCGCAAAACAGGGTCGTGACAGGCGTTTCCAAGTAAGAAATCATTCTTGCTTATTGTGTCACTAGACAAGAGTCAGTGAGGGGGTAGAAAAGGATAGTTAATTATCATCACATGTCCAAGTGGTAAAAAACATGCAAAGTTTAATGCTAATAAATTATGGTTGGCTTCTTTGAGTATGCAGATACTTGTGAGCCATGGCTTGTGAGTATAAGAGTCCTCTCTTTACTCTCAAAAAGACTTGAACTGGGTCTCTCAGTAGTATTAACATTGTTTGATAGCAATAAGATTACGAACCAAACTATAGATGAGATATGTTGTTTGGGGATTTGAGTGTGTCATATACAAAATTGGTGAATCATTCACAGGTCAAGATAGTGTCCTCATATGGGGTTTGCTTCATCCTTTCTGCTTCTGTGCGTAACAAAGTGTTTTGGATCTGTGCAGGCGATTCTTCCTTTAAGAGGTAAAATATTGAATATTGAGAGAAAGGATGAAGCAGCCATGTATAAGAACGAAGAAATTCAAAATCTAATTCTTGGTCTTGGTCTTGGAGTGAAGGTGATATTATCCTACTATCTGTTCTTTCCTCTTTTTATCAGTAATCTTGGAAAACTCAATGCGACATTTAATCTATTTTCCAGGGAGAAGATTTCAACATGGAGAATTTGCGTTACCATAAGATTATCATATTAACAGATGCAGATGTTGATGGTGCACATATCCGGACACTTCTGCTGACCTTTTTCTTCAGATATCAGGTAATATGTTTAGCTGAATAAAACATTCATTTTAAGTAACTAACCTCTAGATTGCTGGTGGACTTAATGAAATTACTTTTCTACAGAGAGCCTTGTTTGACGCGGGTTGCATATACGTTGGTGTTCCACCTCTTTTCAAGGTAAGTTCTTAGCAGTTATTGTTATGATGCTTCAGATTTCCGGAAAGTTTATTTTCCTAAAGCTAGTTTTCTCTTTGAAAACAAACAGGTTGAGAGGGGGAAACAGGCGCATTACTGCTATGACGAGGCGGCTCTTAAACAAGTTATCGCTTCGTTCCCTGGAAATGCATCATACAACATTCAGAGGTTCAAAGGTAATCCCTGGTCTTGTGGCTTTTTCACATCATGAATCTGTTTGTAGTTCTGAGGGTTAGCTTTTATGAGTAACCAAATCTAGATATGCCTTAAAACTTGGAGGTGGCGCAACAGTATTATTATTCCAATAACATCCTTTGTTTTTGTGCATCGGCAGGTTTGGGTGAGATGATGCCTGAGCAGCTATGGGAAACAACAATGAATCCAGATACAAGGATACTGAAGCAACTAGTTGTTGATGACGCAGCAGAAACAAATGTGGTCTTTTCATCTCTCATGGGTGCTAGGGTAAGGCAACAAACTCAGATTGAGGGATGAGCTCCATTGTGTTCTGCAAAACTCATGATGTAAATCTGTGTTATGCATCTGTTTCAGGTCGATGTCCGGAAGGAACTCATCAAAAGCGCTGCGACTAGAATCAATGTAGAGCATCTTGACATATGAACAACACATGCTATTGCCTCAGCTATACCAAGAGATAGCTTTGAAAAAGTTAGGAGACATCATTATTGTTTTGTGATTTTACCATATAATTATCTTTTATTGATTCCGAAACATGGTTTCTTAAATTGATTTGCATCTTTCTATTAAAAAATGAACATGACCTTTTGATATGTGTTATCTAACTATTTTAATATATTATTAAAAAAGTTATTAATCATTTATGATAAATCTTATTATATAAAAAAGAACACAAATATAATTAAAAAATATAAATTTAAAAATTAAATTTAAAAAAAAATGTAAACTAAATATACTCAATCCACCTTTCAAATGATGGGTCAAATCTAGCTTCTTATATAGTCTTAAAACGGTTACAAAAATATCTAAAATAAATTAAAAAATCTAAAAGTTTCTTTTAAAATTAATTACTCGCCAACTTATTACATAAACGAAGTAATTCGAAATGAAACTCTCGGTAATCTAATTAGAATTTCAAATTACTGTATAATTTTGTACACTTCCTAGTCACACATAACTTTTGTTTTTTTTGATAAATAATCACTTAACTTCATGCAAGGAAAGGCTCCACTAATCAAATCCTCTCATATTTAAGAACCAGAATCTCTTTGATTATCCCTTATAAAGACTACTCAAAATCATAATCTCACATGGATGGGAAGAAGTTGAAACTAAGGATTAGAAGAAAGATGAGAAGGTAACATATATTCTTCCTTGATTGTGATTACTTGTGTTGATATGAGTTTTGTGTGTTCATTGATGATGTGTGTGTTAATAGTTGCTTCGTGAGCAATGTTTTTCTTATTACACTGTAAAGCACTTTTTAAATAGTTGTCGGGTCAGAGCAATATCACGAGGGAAGACCATTACAAGACTCCAAACTTTGCCCAATCACATCGCTTGCTTTTAACTTCCACCCTTTATCTTTCTTTGTGATTCATCATCCATCTTTCAGAATCTACCCAAAAAAAAAAGACAAAACTTTTTGTCTGAAAAACACAGAACCGGATTCGTCTTTTTCAATTCCTAAAGGTTTATTCTTTGTCATCATCATCTTTACCTCTTTCTGCTCTTCAACTTCTGGGTTTCGTGTGTGCTTGCCTTTCTCATCAAATATTAAGATCTAAAGTTACATATCATTGTAATGATCGTCAACAAACTAGTAAAAAGTTGGATACTTTAACGGTTTTGGGTTTAGAACTTACCGAAAGACTCAATCTTTATAACAGTTTCCATCTCTGCTTTGAGTTTGTTTATTTTGATCGTGTTTCAGAATCATGCCTGAGAAGAACATAGTAGAGGAAGCCATCGGCGACTTGGTGGATAACTTCACGGACGCAGTTCAGAAGAACAAACACGATACCGTCGCTTCTCGTTTCAACCGTTTGTTTGGTCGGGAGAAGCCAATTCACCACGTCTTAGGCGGTGGCAGATGTAAGAAATTCAAATTATAAGTGATTGGTTTGTGTGTGTTGTTGTTGTTGTTTGTTTCTAATTGAGTTGATTATTCATTCAGCTGCTGATGTGTTGTTGTGGAGGAACAAGAAGATCTCCGCGAGTTTTCTGATGGGAGCTACTGCAATTTGGGTGCTTTTCGAGTGGATCAACTTGCACTTCCTGTCTCTCGTTTGTTACGGTCTATTGCTTGGTATGATCGCCCAATTCGTTTGGTGCAATGCCTCAGGGTTCCTTAACCGGTAAGTTCTTAAACCAGTTATTGTATCATTGAGGGTTCCTTTGTGATTACAATCTAATAAGCAAAAGTCTTTAAAAAAAAAACAGATCACAGTCTAGAGTGCCTCGCCTTGTTCTCCCAAAAGACTTCTTTGCTGATGTGGGTGTGACCATTGGCACAGAGGTTAACCGCGGTTTTGTTTTTCTTCAGGACTTGTCTTGTAGAGGGAACTTGAAACAGTTCCTCATGGTGAGTAGACAGACATTTTCACATTTCATTGTTATATAACAAAGAAGAGAATCATTCGAAAAATGTTCAAAAAATCGCTAGACTCTTTTTATCGGATTATTGATTAGGCGGGCGTCTAGACGGATTTCGATTTTTAGAACATTAACTGCAGTGATGTGATTGAATAGTGTATTAGTCCTTAGATAATGTTGATAGAGTTTAATTAATCTTCACTAATATCATTTTCAGGCTGTGTTTGGACTATGGATAACCGCAATAATAGGGAGCTGTTGCAACTTCCTAACTGTTCTGTACATTGGTGAGTAGTTTAGTTCTTTACTAGTGACTCTTTTAAAAAGATTGAGTTTTATAAAGGGATGATGCTTTTTTTTTGTGTGAAGGGTTTGTGGGAGCTCACACAATGCCTGTAGTGTATGAGAGATATGAAGACGAAGTGGATGGTTTTGTGGATTCTCTGTTGATGAAGTTTCATAGTCACTACAAGAAGATTGATTCTGGTTTTCTCAGTCGAATCCCTAGTGGAAAGTTTGGGATGAAGAAGCATGACTAGATCAACTATTATCTCTCTGTCTTGATGTTTTGTGTATATGACTAAATCAACTTCTTGTCTTTCTTTCATAGTCATGTTAATGTTTTTATCATTCAGACAATGAAAAAAAACTGACCATCAAACAAGAAGATGAGATAACATGTTTATGTATGGGAATATGGGATGGGATCCACCATAGTAACAAATTGTACACGTGGCAGCTTTCTGAAGCTCCAAAGCTTGAATGTTTTAATAATAAAATAAGTAAAATGAAAAAAAGGAAATGGAGAAAAAAGTAGTAAAGAATCTCGATTGATATCCACGACGATCAAAGTGAGGTTAGGTTCCTCTTCTTCTCCTTTTCTCTCTCTCTCTTCTCTCTCTCCTCCCTCAACGATTGATCTTGGATTGGAGGTAATGATATATTGTTAAAGCTTGTGACTTTTTTTCATAAAGTTGAATTTGTTTTTTTTTATTGGTTCATGTAATTTGATTTGATCCGGTTGTATTTGAAGACAGGATCGGTTGAAAGTATTGGGATTGGTTAGG
This sequence comes from Brassica napus, assembly GCF_020379485.1. Classification (NCBI taxonomy): domain Eukaryota; kingdom Viridiplantae; phylum Streptophyta; class Magnoliopsida; order Brassicales; family Brassicaceae; genus Brassica; species Brassica napus. Next base: position 29,400 of record NW_026014046.1, on the reverse strand, counting down.
GGAAAACAGAGGATTTGAGTTTTCTTTTAGTTTCACTTTGTACTTTTGTTTTTGATCGATAAAAAGTTTTGATTTTTGATGTTATTTCTAGGGAAATCAGCTTGAGCGGTTGCAGTTTATGTCTTTGTTATTACATAGACTCTGTCTGTTTGGCAATAGAACTGTTAGATGTTTTTTTCTGGGTTTAAGAAGGTTTTTGTCTAAGTTAGATTGTATAGAAAAGCTGCCTTTGGCCATGTGTAAATAGAACCTTATCTCTAATCATTGAGATTAGTTCAAGATATATATTCTCTACTAATTGTTCTAGTTTTGGCGGCGTTCTGCCGTTTTAACTTATTTTCCTATGTACAATCTCTAAGTACAATGTCTAATACTGCTTCTATCCAACAGGAACAAGCTTTGTTTTGCAAAAAGAAAATTCCAGAGATGTCAAGTGGAACAGTGAGAAGGGTCTCGCGTCAAGACATACAACTGGTAATTGTTTGCATAATGAACCACAATCTCAACTTTTGGAGTTGCATTACTTTCCTTCTCTTGATACATATTGAGGTTCATGTTGTCCTAGAGAATGTCATATAGATTGCATTTCCAGAAGGTTTATGTTTTTTTCCATAGCAATTTTAGTTCTTGTTTCTGCCAGCTCTTGAGAAAATGCCTTTTTCTCTTCTTTGCTGCCCTCTTCAATAATTTGGAAAGAAATTTTTATGAGATTGTAGAATTCATTATAATGTATTGAAGGAATATGTTTAACTAGAAATATTTAACACCATCTAACATCAAAAGCATCATACTTGATGATGAATGCCGTTGTGAATCTATGGAAAAAATTAAAAATTGAATCTTATTTCTCCTCCTCTTCTAACTGTTCTGTCCAAACTTGAGCAATAAACTTTTTTATCATCATATACCATTTCAGGTTCAAAACCTTATAGAACGATGTCTTCAACTTTACATGAACCAGAAAGAAGTTGTGGAAACTTTACTGGAGCAGGCTAAAATCGAGCCTGGGTTCACAGAGCTAGGTAACCACAGCTGTTATCATCTTGTTTCAAATCATATTTGCATCTGATTGTTTCATCCTTGCTCATTAATGGTACTAAATCATGAGATAAATGTAATTTAATGCTCATTAGTAATAAGGATGAGGATGATTTCAGTTATACCATGTTTTTCCCTCTCTGGTTTTACAGTGTGGCAGAAGCTTGAAGAGAACCGTGAATTTTTCAACGCGTACTATCTGAGGCTCATGGTGAAACACCAGATCATGGAATTCAACAAGCTACTCGAGCAGCAGGTTCGCCATATGCAGCAGATGCATCCAAGTGCACTTACCTCCGTCCAGAATACAAATGGTTCTCACATCCAATCAAGTAAGTTTTTGGATATTCATTCATGTGTATTTTTTTTAGATAGCTAATCTAATGCAACTGACGTCGATTCTCTGTTAACAGTGAATCAGAAACAGTTGGGATATGTCTCTGAACACACTGATCATCAATCATTGAAGCCTAATGCACATCATCCCATGCCCTCGAGTTTGTCTAACGCATACCTCAACGGCTCTTCAACGCTTAACACAAACGTGTCCCCTTCTGTGAACGTATCAACCCACGCTAGGAGAGCTGACGCTTCTCCGAATATGATCTCATCACAACAGACCACAAACATGCCGCCTATGATGCAAGGCATGAATGGAGGAGGAGGAGGGATGATCAAGTCCGAGACTGCCTATCCTGCTTCGTTCATGTATGGTGGTGAACGGAACAATGCCTTGGAAGGACACTCCACAGTTAGAGAAACCTCGATTCCATCTTTCAGTAACGAGTCCAACAACAACCAGCCCATTGGTGATACGCTACTTGATGCGGAAGCTTCTACTTTTGGGTTCTTAGGATCAATTCCTAGGAACTTCAGCCTTTCTGATTTGACTGCTGATTTTTCGCAGAGCTCAGGTCCATCTCTATCTAATATACTCCTTTTGTCTCTAATTATATGCATATATAGAACCAAGTAGTTATTTATTATGCTTCATTGTTTGTAACCATAAGCTTTTTGTGTTGATTGCAGAGATTCTGGAGAGCTATGATAAATCACCATTCCTTGCGCCAGATGCTGAAAACTTCCTGGAGTCCTGTGACAGGGGAGAGTATCAAGGTGAGAACTTTGAGACACTGTTAAAAAAAGAATGAAGATTAAAGCATCTATTTTATATTTTTTTTCTTTTTCTCTAATGATGTGTTTATTGCAGGAGACAACAAGAGATTGGACACCATATCTGAAGGTTTCAGTTACGATAACCTCGGGAGCGAGTAGTTAGGTAACAGGTAAGAACAATCATTTACCTCTAATATATCAGATTGTGTTTTTGAATGTACAGAGATCTGACATCATCATCCTTTGTTCTGTGAAAAGCTATGCAGGTTTTGCTTTCATCACTTATAACATAGGAAACGTTTGTGTACAAAAAGATATTCAGGCGTTTGATATTTTGTTTTTGGCTTGCAAGGACTATCAGGTGGGGGTGTATAAAAAGGGATTTATTTTCATTTCACATTATTTCTTTAGCTTTGAAGTTTGGTAGTAGTAATAAGTGTTGAGAAGATCGTATGTAATTCTCAGTGTGTGTTTTTCTTGTGTGTGTTTTAGTTTTGTTACTTGTTACTTGTTACTTGTTACTTGTTACAATTGTTTAATAGTACTTGAAATTTGGTGGAAGCTAAATGTATTAGTTTTTTGAAGTTCACCTATAGATTGTGCTCATGTCATTATCGCATTAAAGATAGTGTGTCGCGGAATGTCGACTAATACCAACACTACAATGGTTGGTGTGCGTTTTAAGTTATAAAATGAAGGTTAGTGGTAATGAGGTATGGACTCATCACATTCAACAGACGAGAGATAATGCTTCAAGTTAAGGTTGTGGTAAGCTAGTGACAAACGCAAACCAAAAGTCAGTAACCGAAAGCCCTTTATAGATAATATCATAATACTCTTTCCAATTTTTAACGGACTAAAAATAATAAATTTTCTATAAATATTAAAATGATAAATTAATTATTTATAATTATTTATTATTTACTAAATTACTTTTTAAAAAAATTATATACACAAGATTGATATATCGTTAAACTAAAATTTTAAATATGAATGGTTAAACTTAGTGGAAAACAAATAAAATTAACAAAAATTAATAAATTAAAATTTATATTTAGTTTTTATAATATGTGTAAAAATTTTAAAACATATCTTTTAGATCGAGTAATAAAATGCATAAAAGGTTAAAAATCTGTATTTACGAAATAAAATTTAATTTTAGCCATAACGGGCGGACCCCACCAGATGACTCAAACCACAAACACACAGAGACACAAACTCTCTCATCTCTCTCTCTGTGTAGGAAGATAATAGTCTCAATCTCCAATCTCCAATCTCCAATCTCCATGAAGCTTACTGCTTCTGAGTAAGTAAATCTCTTTTCATCTTTTACAACAACTAGGGGATCTCAAAATCTTATCTTTTCTCTTTGTTTCATGTAGGTGATCTTCAATTATCTGAAAGTTAAGATTTTTTCTCTGTTTCGATGGATACTCTCTTGAGAACACCCAACAAGCTCGAGTTTTTCATCCCTCAGTTTCATGGGTTCGAGAGATTAAGTCCAAATCCTTCAAGGGTCAAGCTTGGTGTTAAAAAAAGAGCAATCAGAATCGGTAGTAGTATCACTAGTGCTAGTAGTGCTCTTTTGGATCTTGTTCCTGAAACCAAGAAGGAGAATCTCGACTTCGACCTTCCTTTATACGACACTTCCCTGAACAAAACTGTTGATCTAGCTATCGTCGGCGGCGGCCCTGCTGGTTTAGCCGTGGCTCAACAAGTCTCAGAAGCTGGACTCTCTGTATGCTCCATCGACCCTTCCCCCAAACTCATTTGGCCTAACAACTATGGAGTTTGGGTTGACGAGTTCGAAGCCATGGACTTGCTAGACTGCCTAGACACCACCTGGTCCGGCGCCGTCGTCTACATCAACGACGGCGCCGAGAAGGACCTATCCCGGCCTTACGGGAGAGTCAACCGTAAACAGCTCAAATCCAAGATGCTTCAGAAGTGCATCACCAACGGTGTTAGGTTCCATCAGGCTAAGGTGACCAACGTGGTTCACGAGGAGGTTAACTCCACTGTGGTTTGCAGTGACGGTGTGAAGATTCAGGCTTCTGTTGTTCTGGACGCTACTGGTTTTTCAAGATGCTTGGTGCAGTACGACAAGCCGTATAACCCTGGTATCAAGTAGCTTATGGTATCGTTGCTGAGGTCGATGGCCACCCGTTTGATGTGGATAAGATGGTGTTTATGGACTGGAGAGATAAGCATCTTGACGCGTACCCTGAGGTTAAAGAACGGAACAGCAAGATCCCTACGTTCTTGTACGCGATGCCGTTTTCTTCAAACAGAATCTTTCTTGAGGAGACGTCTCTTGTGGCTAGGCCGGGTTTGAAGATGGAAGATATCCAAGAGAGGATGGTTGCGAGGCTGAAACATTTGGGGATCAATGTGAAGCGTATTGAGGAAGACGAGCGTTGTGTGATCCCTATGGGAGGTCCTTTACCTGTCTTGCCTCAAAGAGTTGTTGGCATTGGCGGTACGGCGGGGATGGTTCATCCTTCGACTGGTTACATGGTGGCTAGGACTCTTGCAGCTGCTCCAATAGTTGCAAACGCTATAGTGAGGTACCTTGGTTCTACTAAAGGAGATGAGCTCTCGGCTGAGGTGTGGAGAGACTTGTGGCCTATTGAAAGGCGGAGACAGAGGGAGTTCTTCTGTTTTGGGATGGATATATTGCTGAAGCTTGATTTGGATGCTACTAGGAGGTTCTTTGATGCGTTCTTTGACCTGGAACCGCGTTACTGGCATGGCTTCTTGTCGTCGAGGCTGTTTCTCCCGGACTTGGTGTTCTTCGGGTTGTCGCTCTTCTCGCATGCTTCTAATACCTCGAGGTTGGAGATCATGACTAAAGGAACTGTTCCTCTTGCTAAGATGATCAACAATTTGGTAAAGATAGAGACTAAGGACTGCAACTGCATCCTCTTGGATAATTGTGTGTATAATCATCATAACATGATTTCTTGTGAGGATATAAGAATCTTTTAGTAGTTTATTATTCTTCTTCATCAAAGTTAAAATACTTTTAAAGTGTTGTTGCATTGTGTTTCACAAACTCTTTTGAAAACCGAAACAAGAGGTACAAAAAGCAAATCTTTCAAACTCCTTTCGCTGGTTTGAAAAGCTTATATTTCATCTTCCTCGAAGGGGTCCCTTTCTGGATAATCACCAACCTGCAAGCCAATACAAAGTTCATGAGTAGCAGAATATGTGGCTTACAATTTTAATCTACGCAGCCAACTAACTACTTAACCGTGATGAGAATCTAGTCCAGCATATCTTTCTAACAAATAGCAATATCATAGAAACCATCATGTCTAAGAAACACTAAACCAGTTCAATTCTATCAAGTGTAATAGACTAATAGGTCATGTCACTCTGATGCTAAGACCTTGTAGAAAAAGATAATTACCTTTACTTTGTCAGGCCGGACCACACCACCATGAAGCTGAGGGCATTCAAATAACCTTGTTCCTTTCACCCTGCAGCCAATATGAAGCATGACAACCGAGTTTAGGCATATTGTACGTTTGCTAACAAAATCATGATGTTGAGCACAAGCTTATGCAAGACTAAGAACCTCAAAGAGGTTTTTACTACCACAGAAACATGAGCTGCAAGTAGAGTCAAAGTTCCAGAACAAGAAAAGACTTCTACTTTAAATTGAAAAGGAGTTTCAAATTCACATACATGCCATCGTGTTTGCCAAGGGGTTCATCATACTGGATTCCAACCCAATAGCCAGGACCCAACGACTCTGCTCGTCCAACGTACTTGACCACTCCTCTTTTCTCCCCTGGCTCAACTTGGCATCTATTTCCCACCTTCATATTTTGATTAGAAGCACGTAATACACAGAGAGATCAGGTCTCACAAAATATCAAACCAGCAGCTCATTATTATCCCTGCCTCTCTCAGTTTAAAGTAAGAAAGAGAGATCAGACTCACCTTGATATTTCCACAGAGATCTTCCATGAAGTCCTCCTCCTTCGTCTGTTGAAAGGAGGAATCATATAAGAACTTTTGTCTTCTTAAATTTCTTAATCTAACCCCCCCCCCCCAAATAGTTATAGCTTCTTTTCATACCTTAACCTCGGAAGCAGCAGGATTCTGAGCCACTCTTTTTTCTTTGAATTTCCTATAACTGTCTGGAACACAATAAATTTCATCAGAGGAATATTCACTTGATGAACAAAGTCACAAACTTACCAGTTCGTTTAGCATAGTCCTCTTCTGAGATAGTATACTTCTCAACCAATGAAGTATCTTCAAGCCAGCCTCCAGTTGTGACCGAGGAAGGGTCAAGATCAACTATGTGTAACCGAAACCTTTTCAAAAGCAGCATAAAAAGAACAATAAGTCATCACATTTCATTACAGTGAACAGAGAGGCTTTAAGTTACCCATCAAAAGGGGAGTAGAAACCGAGTGGTCTCGTATCATCACTAAGGACTGCAACCTTGGAGCCACTTTCATCATAAAGCTCTAAAGCCATAGCATTTACAGATGTCCCACATTTTTTCCATAGCTTTTCCTTCACAGCTTCCACATTCATCTTCAGACAACATTAAAAAAAACTTGACTTTAGAGACATCAAGCAACACGTGTAAGAAACAGTGTGTCTGAAAAAGATACTCACTTGCGGAGAGAAACGAACATCGGCAGCGAAGCTCTTGAGGTTGGAGTGAGTTACGTGGAGAAGTACAGAGTCATCTCCTTCCATCTGTAACCGCGAAGTCGCCATCTTTCTTTTTCCTCCTCCTGAGAGATTTGCCGAGAAGAAAAGGAAGATCAAACGATGGCGTTTTTAACCGCCGTCGTGTAAAAAAAGGTTTTAGATCGTCAAGGGTACTTTCGGTTTTTCAAAATCCGTCTAGATTCATTTTGATTTCGCCACGTGTTAAGATCCACGTAAAATCCCCCGCAGGCTAATATAACCACTTGATCTTGAGCCAAAGATCTTGCCACGTGTACATCAATTAGATCATAGCCTAACATTCATTAAGATTACGCCACGTGTTCATTCCACGTAAAATATCATGTACTCTCCCGCAGGTTAGTATTAAGCCTTTTGATCCTTAACCAAAACACACTCGAGTTAGAAAAGATCCGTGAGACGACGGAGGAGAGAGTTTCCGACGATGGCAGAAGACTTTTCGGTGGTAGTCTTAGCTTCCGATCTAGGCGTCGACGCTCGACCGTTCTTAACGAGAACCGATGAAGTCGACGAGCAAGAGAACTGGCACGACTGTCCTCAATACCTCGGCGACGAAGACTTCGCCGATCTCGATCTCCTCCACTTCTTCACCCTCCAAGGCTCCGATAAGTCCGGTAACCGAATCTTCCGCGTCGTCGGAAAGTTTTTTCCCGGTAAAAAAAGATGCTAACTTTGATTATTTTAGCCTGGTCTAGTAGATAACCGTGTTTAGTATTGGTTTAGTGTGGTTTAGTAAACCGGGAACAATCACAGACAGTTTACAAAAACGAACTCTGTTACTCTGTTATTGAATTAATCAATGAGAAAAGTTAGTTACAAGTTTGTTAGATCATCCCTCACTAACATTCTGTTTCATTACATAACTCATTTTTTAAAGGTCTTTAAGTGATTTTTTTTTTTTGTCAGCTCGTGTGGTGAGTGCAGAGAGGCTGAAGAAGTATATATTCCAGAAGATTAGCAACGAGTGTCCAGAGGGACCTTTCTGCTTGGTTTACATGCATAGCACGGTTCAAAAGGATGAGAACTCGCCGGGGATTACCATCTTAAGATGGATCTACGAGGATCTTCCTTCGGAGATCAAAGAGAGACTCCAAGTTGTTTACTTTGTACACCCTGGTCTTCGTTCAAGGCTTGTCATTGCTACTCTCGGTCGCCTTCTTCTAACTGGAGGGTAAAGCTTTCATCATCTTAACACCACTTATAAGACTTTGATGTTTCCTTTGAACTTTCATCGAACGTTGTAGGTTGTATTGGAAGATCAAGTATGTGAGCAGGTTGCAGTATCTTTGGGAGGAGATGAAGAAAGGGGAGGTTGAAGTTCCTGACTTTGTGAACAACCATGATAATGTGCTTGAGCATAGACCGTTGACGGACTATGGAATCGAACCGGATCCTTTTCACTTAACCGAGGTTCAGTCTTCTTCGTTCTCACTCAACCACTATGAGAACAGATGGGTCTCGTAGTAATACTTTTTCTCTTTTGTAATACCAGAACCTATATGTTTTATGTTTCTTGTATAGAGTATAATACAGTGTAGTAAGAAAGCTTTTCTCAGTGTCGATGTGGTTTTGATTGAGTACCAAATCAGATATCACATATGTAACTAAACACTGTGATTGATAAGTTCAGAAGTAAACTCTAGTATGAATTATGAAGATAGAAAGTACATGTACAGAGATATTCTAGAATCAATATACAACTAAAACCTGCTTGGTAAGTTTCACTTCACCCTCTTTCATTGCTATAAACCCAAGAGAGTACCAAACCTATTTGGAGCTATGAGGCTGGTCTGTTCAGATGATTGCCCAGAATCTCTTTCTGCAAAACAGAACAGTTTCTATCTTCTTGAATTTGTTTTCCAGCTGATGAGTTTCCACTTCCCAGAGGTACTTAGGAGCCAAGTCTCGGATTCTTGAGATTACCTGTTCCTCGTCCCTTATAATGATGAATCCCTGCCAGCCCCAAAACCAACGCTTCACTCAGGTCACGTATATTACAAAGACTATATGAGAGGAGACCAAAGGATTTTAATTCAAAAGTAGTGGCACCATCAGTGCCAAGAGTACCTGAGGGCGAATCATCCGGTCCATCTCAAGCATGATATCCTCTACCAAGCAACCATCTCCACGGCTTTGGTAGTGAGAGATTACATGATTGGCATGCAGCAAATCATACGTCCGCGGATATGTTGAGAACGGCTCACACCTAAGACATTTTTTGGTATGTTGATGCTTGGCATGGACCGAAAACAAAACAAACAAGAGGGTTTCTGAACATGCTTACCAATCATGGAAAGCACCAGTTAAACCCCTCTCAAAAACACCGGACAAAGTTTCATTCATGGTAGCAGGTACTATGTTCATCACCCAAACAGGATACGAGTCCATGGCTGAAGCAAATCCACCAATGAATGCATTCATATCCATCACATTCCGCACTTCAGTCTCATTAATACTCATAAACCGCCAATACTGTTTAACTTGTTCTCTCCAGAAGACAGTATCTGATGTATATTCATCTTCACTAATACCTGATGAAAATTTTGCTTAGTTAAGTGGTTAGAGAATCTAAGACAGAACATAATGCCCACCTCTAAAATGAACTGAGAAGAAGAAATGTACCTTTGTTTCTCAGAGTTTCTGGATACTTGGAGAGACGTTCAGCTAAAGAAGAAGATCTCATCTCTGTATCTCCACTAATTTGCACACAATCTCTAAGAGGAACTTGCCAGGACGGTTTCAAAGCATCTTCCACATCACATAAGCTTATAACCTTTAGCTCTGCATTCTTCTTAAGGCACTCCACGTTTTCTTCTTTAATCCATATTGCAGTTTGTACCTTCCGGGAAACAAGCTTCCAGCACATTGAGTTAGCTAGACTAACCAACTTATCCCAAATCATAGGATACTCTTTATCATTCCTATAAGCTGGTGGCGACGTATACACAAAGTAGCCATTAGGTCTAAGAAGCCTATGAACTTCTTTAAGTAAGATGCCACCTGCAGAATCAAGTTTAAAAACATTACTATGACCGAACCAAACCAACACAAGACAAATCCATCACTCCAAACATTACCGTTTGCATGCCAATCAACACGACATCTCGAACAATGAACCATCTCAAAAGAAGATGAAGGATATGGCAGTTGTTTGGTGGCAACAGCAGAGATCATTGCACTGACGCCTCTCTCCAATGCAAACTGAATCTGATTCTCATTAGCATCATTAGGAGCAAAGGACATTGTCTGTATACCTAGAGGAAGTAGATAAGCCGCAAAGCTTGCAACTCCACATCCAACATCAAGTACTTGTACCACCCCGGCTGAACGCAAGTCACCTGTTTCATTAGTCACCATACCTCCCAACCTAATGTCACACATAAAAAAAAAAGCAGTACAATGCAATTAAACATGAAGACTAAGAAACATATTAGTGAAGGTTTTTTTACATAGATATAGGCCTCCAAAATGATTGAAAAACAAATTATTTAAATTATTTAAAAAATGTCTGCCTCTAAAATTATGGAAAAGAAATTATTAATATTATTTAAAAAATGTCTATACTATAGCCCCTAAAATAAAGCATAAGCATATAAGTGAAACCTTTGTATGTATTCTGAAGCACCATGTTTGAAATGAGTACCACCACCAGGGAACCACCAGAACTCTCCATGCTCCTGCACCCAGCTTTGTCCACCGTTAACTTGAGCGAGATGCGTATGATTCACATTGCTTCTCCACACGTAGTCTCTACTGGTTGGCCATCTCAAAGGTATCTTGTAATCTTTTGGTGGAGGCACCAAGCAGAAGAGACGCTGCTCGAGCGGCGGGCAGTGTCTCTCGAGCTCTTCTCTTCTAGAGACGTTCAAGCTCAGCTGGTGCACGTAACTGACGTTGTGACAAGGGAGGTACTCGTTGAACTTTGAGGGACACACATTCATCCCAGTTTCGGGTATGACTAGTGGTGAGACTCGGTGAGTGAGGTTGATTTTGTTTGGGAATTTGAAGAGAGCTGCAAAATCAAGATCGAGTGTTTTTTAAGTTCTTGAAACGTAAACAAGATATAAATCAAGAAGATTCCACAAGAATCCAACCGCATGCAGAGAGAGATTTGAACAGAGAGAAGACGGACCAGATTGAGAGACGTAGATGGGTTCGTTGTTGCCGAAGAGAGAGCCAGCGTAAAATGATCCAACCGTAAGAAAGAGAGCTACTAGTATCGTCTTTCCCGATCTCGCTGCACGGAACACGTTGTAACCTCTCATTGTATATCTCTGGCTGTTTCTTTCTTTCTGCTTCTGCTTCTTACTAATCTTGTTCTTCGTCTTCCTCGAGATTCGCTTATACTTTACTTTCGAAATCAACAATTTAAGTAAGCAGAGCTTAGACTCTTGAGAGTTGTCACGTTCTCGCTTATTAAACCGTAAACGTGTCACATACGTTCTGGCTTAGTAAATTGTAAACGTGTCAAATTCAAAGCTTTTTTCTTTATTTTGTAACTGGTTTGCAACACATCACAATGTTATAGACACAAAGACTTTCAATTAATTTCTATTTTTGTATTAGGATGATTCGGAGATTTAGTAATCTGTAAATTATTTTTATCATTCATTCACTAATTCGGATAATCACAGAATATTTTGTTGACCAAGTCAGTAAGAAATATAGTACACTTTTTTTTTTTAACGCTGATTTATTATGATCTTACAATTATGATATAGGAAATATTACATAGACGATTCGACAACCGACAATACTACCTGTCTTATGAAGACCTACGCCTAACTGCATCACCTGAGCCGTCCTATGAAGATCCACGCCTGACCAGATGTACTTGCACCATGTTGAAGATTCCCTTGCAAGCTTTTTCCTCTGTAGTCTGCATAATTGTTTAATAAACCGCTCTCTCCGGGACTTGAAACCTGGATTTCCTGTAATCTGCAATAAATTTGCGTAGTCTGGGATTTGAACCCCAGACTTGGGTGTAGAAGCCTTTAAACCTTAACCAATAGGCTACGGTGCTTCCACAATATAGTACACTTTAAAACTTTCTTTTTACCAATTTTTATATTGGAATTTGGAAATGTATTTCATTGTCATTAATGAGACGAACCCACTAATCTTTTTTTTTTTTTTTTGAACACAAGACGAACCCACTAATCACGTTAAATAACTACGTGCTACACCTATATGATGTCCGTAATCATCTCCAATCAAACAAAAATATAGTACGACGTTAATGGAATTAGATGGTGAAAACACCTTTTTCATACCAAAAAAAAAATTTAGATGGTGAAAATTTGAACATTTTTCGCCATCCTTTTTAGGCCTGGGCATTCGGGGTCTCAAACGGGTTTCGGTTTTATCTAATCGGGTTTCAGTTTTTCGAGTTTATCAAAATCAGCCTCATTCGGATTATATGAAAGTTCGGTTCGGGACCGGTTCGGGTTCTATCGGGTTCGGGTCGGGGTTAGTTAATCTTCAAAGAACCGGTACAATCCAATATACTTTCGGGTTTGGGTCCCAATCGCTTTTTCGGTTTAAAAGTACCTGATTTTTACTTATTTTATAACCAAAACATGAGTAAAATTGGTTCTTCAGTTTTAAAATACCTGATTTGTACATATTTTGTAACCAAAACTTAAGTAAAATCGATTCAAAAATAAGAAACATTAACCGTGATCATTCAAAATCAAACGAAAAGTAAACATATTTACTGATAAAAAGAAAACCAAATAAATAAAAACATAAAATGAAAACCACGTTCTCATGAAATGAGAAACATTGTTTAACGAAAACAAAATCTAAATACTTTAAGATTCAACGGCCATCTTCAACAATCAACTTTCGTGTAATAGAACCACCAACCTTCATGTAATAGAACCACCAACCTTCATGTAATAGATAAGTATTTTAGATGTTCAATATTTCATAGTGTATTTTGGATACATATTAGGAATTGAGATCATGATTGGTACAAGATATTTTCGAGGTTTTGAATGTTTTGGGTTTTATCGGATATCCATTTAGATTCGGGTTCGCTTCGGATTATACCCATAACCCAAAATACCACAAAACAAGATCCATTCGGTATTTACGTCGGGTTCGGATCGGTTCGGATTCATTTTTATCGGATCGGATTCGGTTCGGGTTTTCGGGTTCGGTTTATTTGCCCAGCCCTAATCCTCTTCCAGTCTTCCTCGTCTCGTCATGTAAATAGTATGTTTTGCCCGGGTCAATATTATATATATAAATTATATATTTTTATATATTATGAAAAAATAAATATATATTAAATAATTAAAAATCAGTAATTATTACATATGTAATAAAATTAGTACGAACATATAAATCAATATTTTTAATCAAAAAAATATTTTTTATTTGATAGAATATATAACTAAATTTAAATGATGTTAACATATATAATATATTTTTAATATTAATGTCGGCTAAATAATGCTTTCTACTTAATGGTTTTTTAGATCATTTGTATCTTTTAGGGCAAAAACTTTAAATTACTGGTAACAAAATTTTTATTAATTTTTTAAAATTAAGTTGACAATGTTAATTTGTTCAAAGGTTTTATAAAAAAAAAATAATAAGTAATTTCGAAATTAAAATATTTATGTATTTTATATGGTATATATTTAATTTAAAACGATATATATACATATATATCTTTTAATCTTAATGATTAATTAAAATAGACTTTTTATTTATATTATTTTGTAATCATTTGTATTTTGTCATAACAAAAAAATTAAACTATGGATCATAAAATTTGAATGTGAGACTTTTAACAGTTTTAATAATTTATAGTCGTTTTAAGATTTCAAAATATAACATATATAGACAAATCTAATTTTTTATTATATGTTAATGTTGTTGTTTAATTTATTTTAGTAGTTTAAAATTAAACAAATATGATAGAAGATAAAATAATTTTTATCAAATCTTTATTATTCAAAATTATTAATTGCCTTATATACTTTAGTCATATTAGACAATTCTGTAATTTTTATTTAAGGAAATAATAAAAAAATATTATTAATAATGAATTTATTATTAGTTTAATAAAAAGAGCTTATTATATAATTAGATGACCCAACATATTTCTCTAGTGATTTTAAGAATCATCCTATTAATGACACGTGGTTACAAAAAAAGGTGTAATTTTTGTCAATTAATATATAGGGATTGTATATATGTATGATAATTTTGGTGTGTATATGATTAACATGCATGGTAACAAAGACTCTTTGAGATATATGTCAAACAGACTAAGAGCATTATTAATAGAGAGTTCTTAGACTAAGAGACAACAAAAGTTCCAAACCTCTTTGATCTTCATCATATATTAATGAAAGATGCAACTATGCATTAAAACAATATTTTGAATTTTAGAATTTTTTTCTCAAAACCTATGTGTTAACTAACCCTTACGAAAATATTAAATTTTTCGATAAATACTCTTTATACTGAAGCCTATGATTTTTAGTGTTGTTTTAAAATTTCTAAACACATTCTACATTTGTATTAATGTATATTAAACTCTCTTTCATGGTACATGAACATCGTCTAATATTTTTGTTAATTAATTTGGTAAAACTTCAAATAGTCCCTAAATTGGTAGACTAACAACTATAAAATAGCTATTTTCTAGAAAATGGAGACACCAAAAGTTCCAAATCTCTTTAACTTCATCATATGTTAGTGAAGGATGCAACTATACATTAAAACAGTATTTTCATATTTTTGAATTTTTCTCAAAATCTATGTGTTAACCCCATACGAAAATATTGATTTTTCGGCAAATGCTCTATATATGAAGCCTATGATCTTTAGTGTTGTTTTAAAATTTCTAGACACATTCTATATTTGTATTAATGTATATTAAACTCTCTTTCATGGTACATGGAAATCATTTTAATTTTTTATCAATTAATTTAGCAAAACTTCATAATAGTCCCTAAATTGGTGGACTAACCACTATAAAATCGCTATTTCTAGAGAAACGGAGATAAGAAAAGTTTCAAACCTCTTTGCCTTCATCATATCATATGTTAGTGAATGATGCAACTATGATTAAAACAGTATTTTCATTTTTTTGTTTTTTCTCAAAATCTATGTATTAATCCCTACAAAAATATTGAGTTTTCGGTAAATGCTCTATATATGAAGCCTATAATCTTTGGTGTTGTTTTAAAATTCTAAACACATTATACAATTTTATTAATGTATATAAACTCTCTTTCATGGTACATGGGCATCGTTTATTTTTTTATCAATTAATTTAGTAAAACTTCATAATACTCCCTAAATTTAGACTAACCACTATAAAATTTATTTTTTCAAAAAAAAGGAGACAACAAAAGTTTCAAACCTCTTTGAACATCATCATATGTTATTAATGATTCAACTATTATTAAACAGTATTTCATATTTTTGATTTTTTCTCAAAATCTATGTGCTAACCCTAAGAAAATATTGAGTTTTCGGTAAATGCTATATATATGAAGCCCATAATCTTTAATTTGTTTTAAAATTTTTAAACACATTATAAATTTGTATTAATGTATGATAAACTCTTTTCATGGTACATGGACATCGTTTATTTTTTATCCATTAATTAGCAAAACTTCGTAATACTCCCTAAATTGGTGGACTACCACTATAAAATTGCTATTTTTAGAGAAACGGAGACAAAAAAGGTTCAAACCTCTTTGAACTTCATCATATGTTATTAATGATTCAACTATGTATTAAAACAGTATTTTTTATTTTTTTAATTTTTTTTCTCAAAATCTATGTGCTCTATATAAGAAGCCTATAATCTTTAAATTTTTTTTAAAATTTATAACCACATTATACTTTGTATTAATTTATGATAAACTCTTTTCATGGTACATGGACATCGTTCTAATTTTTTATCAATTAATTTAGCAAAACTGCAAATACTCCCTAAATCATTGGACTAACCACTATAAAATTTATTCCCTAGAGAAACGGAGACAACAAAGGTTCCAAACCTCTTTGAACTTCATCATATTTTATTACATGATTCAAATATGTATTAAAACAGTATTTTCAATTTTTTTTGAATTTTTCTCAAAATCTATGTGTACCCCTACGAAAATAGTGAGTTTTCGGTAAATGCTCTATATATGAAGCCTATAATCTTTTAATTCGTTTTAAAATTTATAACCACATTATACATTTGTATTAATTTATGATAAACTTCTTTTCATGGTACATGGACATCGTTCTAATTTTTATCAATTAATTTAGCAAAACTGCAAATACTCCCTAAATCATTGGACTAACCACTATAAAATTGCTATTCCCTAGAGAAACGGAGACAACAAAGGTTCCAAACCTCTTTGAACTTCATCATATGTTTATTACATGATTCAACTATGCATTAAAACAGTATTGTCAAATTTTTTGAATTTTTCTCAAAATCTATGTGTACCCCCCTACGAAAATAGTGAGTTTTCGGTAAATGCTCTATATATGAAGCCTATAATCTTTTAATTCGTTTTAAAATTTAAAACCACATTATACCTTTTTTCTTTTCATGGTACATGGACATCGTTCTAATTTTTATCCATTAATTTAGCAAAACTGCAAATACTCCCTAAATCATTGGACTAACCACTATAAAATTGCTATTCCCTAGAGAAACAGAGACAACAAAGGTTCCAAACCTCTTTGAACTTCATCATATTTTATTACATGATTCAAATATGTATTAAAACAGTTTTCAAATTTTTGAATTTTTCTCAAAATCTATGTGTACCCCCTACGAAAATAGTGAGTTTTCGGTAAATGCTCTATATATGAAGCCTATAATCTTTAAATTGTTTTAAAATTTAAAACCACATTATACTTTGTATTAATGTATGATAAACTTCTTTTCATGGTACATGGACATCGTTCTAATTTTTTATCCATTAATTTAGCAAAACTGCAAATACTCCCTAAATCATTGGACTAACCACTATAAAATTGCTATTCCTAGAGAAACGGAGACAACAAAGGTTCCAAACCTCTTTGAACTTCATCATATGTTATTACATGATTCAAATATGTATTAAAACAGTATTTTCAAATTTTTGAATTTTTCTCAAAATCTATGTGTCCCCCTACGAAAATAGTGAGTTTTCGGTAAATGCTCTATATATGAAGCCTATAATCTTTAAATTTGTTTTAAAATTTAAAACCACATTATACCTTTGTATTAATGTATGATAAACTTCTTTTCATGGTACATGGACATCGTTCTAATTTTTTATCCATTAATTTAGCAAAACTGCAAATACTCCTAAATCATTGGACTAACCACTATAAAATTGCTATTCCCTAGAGAAACGGAGACAACAAAGGTTCCAAACCTCTTTGAACTTCATCATATTTTATTACATGATTCAAATATGTATTAAAACAGTATTTTCAATTTTTTTGAATTTTTTCAAAATCTATGTGTTAACCCCTACGAAAATAGTGAGTTTTCGGTAAATGCTCTATATATGAAGCCTATAATCTTTAAATTGTTTTAAAATTTAAACCACATTATACCTTTGTATTATTGTATGATAAACTTCTTTTCATGGTACATGGACATCGTTCTAATTTTTTATCCATTAATTTAGCAAAACTGCAAATACTCCCTAAATCATTGGACTAACCACTATAAAATTGCTATTCCCTAGAGAAACGGAGACAACAAAGGTTCCAAACCTCTTTGAACTTCATCATATGTTATTACATGATTCAAATATGTATTAAAACAGTATTGTCAAATTTTTTGAATTTTTCTCAAAATCTATGTGTCCCCTACGAAAATAGTGAGTTTTCGGTAAATGCTCTATATATGAAGCCTATAATCTTTTAATTCGTTTTAAAATTTATAACCACATTATACATTTGTATTAATTTATGATAAACTCCTTTCATGGTACATGGACATCGTTCTAATTTTTATCAATTAATTTAGCAAAACTGCAAATACTCCCTAAATCATTAGACTAACCACTATAAAATTGCTATTCCCTAGAGAAACGGAGACAACAAAGGTTCCAAACCTCTTTGAACTTCATCATATTTTATTACATGATTCAAATATGTATTAAAACAGTATTTTCAATTTTTTGAATTTTTTCAAAATCTATGTGTACCCCCTACGAAAATAGTGAGTTTTCGGTAAATGCTCTATATATGAAGCCTATAATCTTTTAATTCGTTTTAAAATTTATAACCACATTATACATTTGTATTAATTTATGATAAACTCTTTTCATGGTACATGGACATCGTTCTAATTTTTATCATTAATTTAGCAAAACTGCAAATACTCCCTAAATCATTGGACTAACCACTATAAAATTGCTATTCCCTAGAGAAACGGAGACAACAAAGGTTCCAAACCTCTTTGAACTTCATCATATTTATTACATGATTCAAATATGTATTAAAACAGTATTTTCAATTTTTTGAATTTTTTCAAAATCTATGTGTACCCCCCTACGAAAATAGTGAGTTTTCGGTAAATGCTCTATATATGAAGCCTATAATCTTTAAATTTGTTTTAAAATTTAAAAACATATTAATTTATGATAAACTCCTTTTCATGGTACATGGACATCGTTCTAATTTTTATCCATTAATTTAGCAAAACTGCAAATACTCCCTAAATCATTGGACTAACCACTATAAAATTGCTATTCCCTAGAGAAACGGAGACAACAAAGGTTCCAAACCTCTTTGAACTTCATCATATTTTATTACATGATTCAAATATGTATTAAAACAGTATTTTCAATTTTTTGAATTTTTCTCAAAATCTATGTGTAACCCCTACGAAAATAGTGAGTTTTCGGTAAATGCTCTATATATGAAGCCTATAATCTTTAAATTGTTTTAAAATTTAAAACCACATTATACTTTGTATTAATGTATGATAAACTTCTTTTCATGGTACATGGACATCGTTCTAATTTTTATCCATTAATTTAGCAAAACTGCAAATACTCCCTAAATCATTGGACTAACCACTATAAAATTGCTATTCCCTAGAGAAACGGAGACAACAAAGGTTCCAAACCTCTTTGAACTTCATCATATGTTATTACATGATTCAAATATGCATTAAAACAGTATTGTCAAATTTTTTGAATTTTCTCAAAATCTATGTGTACCCCCTACGAAAATAGTGAGTTTTCGGTAAATGCTCTATATATGAAACCTATAATCTTTTAATTCGTTTTAAAATTTAAAACCACATTATACCTTTGTATTAATGTATGATAAACTTCTTTTCATGGTACATGGACATCGTTCTAATTTTTTATCCATTAATTTAGCAAAACTGCAAATACTCCCTAAATCATTGGACTAACCACTATAAAATTGCTATTCCTAGAGAAACGGAGACAACAAAGGTTCCAAACCTCTTTGAACTTCATCATATGTTATTACATGATTCAAATATGTATTAAAACAGTATTGTCAAATTTTTTGAATTTTTCTCAAAATCTATGTGTACCCCCCTACGAAAATAGTGAGTTTTCGGTAAATGCTCTATATATGAAGCCTATAATCTTTTAATTCGTTTTAAAATTTATAACCACATTATACATTTGTATTAATTATGATAAACTCCTTTTCATGGTACATGGACATCGTTCTAATTTTTATCAATTAATTTAGCAAACTGCAAATACTCCCTAAATCATTGGACTAACCACTATAAAATTGCTATTCCCTAGAGAAACGGAGACAACAAAGGTTCCAAACCTCTTTGAACTTCATCATATTTTATTACATGATTCAAATATGTATTAAAACAGTATTTTCAATTTTTTTAATTTTTCTCAAAATCTATGTGTAACCCCCTACGAAAATAGTGAGTTTTCGGTAAATGCTCTATATATGAAGCCTATAATCTTTAAATTTGTTTTAAAATTTAAAACCACATTATACCTTTGTATTAATGTATGATAAACTTCTTTTCATGGTACATGGACATCGTTCTAATTTTTTATCCATTAATTTAGCAAAACTGCAAATACTCCCTAAATCATTGGACTAATCACTATAAAATTGCTATTCCCTAGAGAAACGGAGACAACAAAGGTTCCAAACCTCTTTGAAATCATATTTATTACATGATTCAAATATGTATTAAAACAGTATTTCAATTTTTTGAATTTTCTCAAAATCTATGTGTACCCCCTACGAAAATAGTGAGTTTTCGGTAAATGCTCTATATATGAAGCCTATAATCTTTAATTCGTTTTAAAATTTATAACCACATTATACATTTGTATTAATTTATGATAAACTCTTTTCATGGTACATGGACATCGTTCTAATTTTTATCAATTAATTTAGCAAAACTGCAAATACTCCCTAAATCATTGGACTAACCACTATAAAATTGCTATTCCCTAGAGAAACGGAGACAACAAAGGTTCCAAACCTCTTTGAACTTCATCATATGTTATTACATGATTCAAATATGTATTAAAACAGTATTTTCAAATTTTTTGAATTTTTCTCAAAATCTATGTGTACCCCCTACGAAAATAGTGAATTTTTGGTAAATGCTCTATATATGAAGCCTATAATCTTTTAATTCGTTTTAAATTTATAACCACATTATATATTTGTATTAATTATGATAAACTCCTTTTCATGGTACATGGACATCGTTCTAATTTTTATCAATTAATTTAGCAAAAGTGAAAATACTCCTTAAATCATTGGACTAACCACTATAAAATTGTTATTCCCTAGAGAAACGGAGACAACAAAGGTTCCAAACCTCTTTGAACTTCATCATATTTTATTACATGATTCAAATATGTATTAAAACAGTATTTCAATTTTTTGAATTTTTCAAAATCTATGTGTAACCCCTACGAAAATAGTGAGTTTTCGGTAAATGCTCTATATATGAAGCCTATAATCTTTAAATTTGTTTTAAAATTTAAAACCACATTATACCTTTGTATTAATGTATGATAAACTTCTTTTCATGGTACATGGACATCGTTCTAATTTTTATCCATTAATTTAGCAAAACTGCAAATACTCCCTAAATCATTGGACTAACCACTATAAAATTGCTATTCCCTAGAGAAACGGAGACAACAAAGGTTCCAAACCTCTTTGAACTTCATCATATGTTATTACATGATTCAAATATGTATTAAAACAGTATTGTCAAATTTTTTGAATTTTTCTCAAAATCTATGTGTACCCCTACGAAAATAGTGAGTTTTCGGTAAATGCTCTATATATGAAGCCTATAATCTTTTAATTCGTTTTAAAAT
Organism: Brassica napus; assembly: GCF_020379485.1. Classification (NCBI taxonomy): domain Eukaryota; kingdom Viridiplantae; phylum Streptophyta; class Magnoliopsida; order Brassicales; family Brassicaceae; genus Brassica; species Brassica napus. Next base: position 8,191 of record NW_026014046.1, on the reverse strand, counting down.
TTATAACCACATTATACATTTGTATTAATTTATGATAAACTTCTTTTCATGGTACATGGACATCGTTCTAATTTTTTATCAATTAATTTAGCAAAACTGCAAATACTCCCTAAATCATTGGACTAACCACTATAAAATTGCTATTCCCTAGAGAAACGGAGACAACAAAGGTTCCAAACCTCTTTGAACTTCATCATATTTTATTACATGATTCAAATATGTATTAAAACAGTATTTCAATTTTTTGAATTTTTCTCAAAATCTATGTGTAACCCCCTACGAAAATAGTGAGTTTTCGGTAAATGCTCTATATATGAAGCCTATAATCTTTAAATTTGTTTTAAAATTTAAAACCACATTATACCTTTGTATTAATGTATGATAAACTTCTTTTCATGGTACATGGACATCGTTCTAATTTTTTATCCATTAATTTAGCAAAACTGCAAATACTCCCTAAATCATTGGACTAACCACTATAAAATTGCTATTCCCTAGAGAAACGGAGACAACAAAGGTTCCAAACCTCTTTGAACTTCATCATATTTTATTACATGATTCAAATATGTATTAAAACAGTATTTCAATTTTTTGAATTTTTCTCAAAATCTATGTGTACCCCCCTACGAAAATAGTGAGTTTTCGGTAAATGCTCTATATATGAAGCCTATAATCTTTAATTCGTTTTAAAATTTATAACCACATTATACATTTGTATTAATTTATGATAAACTCTTTTCATGGTACATGGACATCGTTATAAATTTTTATCAATTAATTTAGCAAAACTGCAAATACTCCCTAAATCATTGGACTAACCACTATAAAATTGCTATTCCTAGAGAAACGGAGACAACAAAGGTTCAAAACCTCTTTGAACTTCATCATATGTTATTACATGATTCAAATATGTATTAAAACAGTATTGTCAAATTTTTGAATTTTCTCAAAATCTATGTGTACCCCCCTACGAAAATAGTGAGTTTTCGGTAAATGCTCTATATATGAAGCCTATAATCTTTAATTTGTTTTAAATTTAAACCACATAATACCTTTGTATTAATGTATGATAAACTTCTTTTCATGGTACATGGACATCGTTCTAATTTTTTATCCATTAATTTAGCAAAACTGCAAATACTCCCTAAATCATTAGACTAACCACTATAAAATTGCTATTCCCTAGAGAAACGGAGACAACAAAGGTTCCCTACGAAAATAGTGAGTTTTCGGTAAATGCTCTATATATGAAGCCTATAATCTTTAAATTTGTTGTAAAATTTAAAACCACATTATACCTTTGTATTAATGTATGATAAACTTCTTTTCATGGTACATGGACATCGTTCTAATTTTTATCCATTAATTTAGCAAAACTGCAAATACTCCCTAAATCATTGGACTAACCACTATAAAATTGCTATTCCCTAGAGAAACGGAGACAACAAAGGTTCCAAACCTCTTTGAACTTCATCATATGTTATTACATGATTCAAATATGTATTAAAACAGTATTGTCAAATTTTTTGAATTTTCTCAAAATCTATGTGTACCCCCCTACGAAAATAGTGAGTTTTCGGTAAATGCTCTATATATGAAGCCTATAATCTTTTAATTCGTTTTAAAATTTATAACCACATTATACATTTGTATTAATTATGATAAACTTCTTTTCATGGTACATGGACATCGTTCTAATTTTTTATCAATTAATTTAGCAAAACTGTAAATACTCCTTAAATCATTGGACTAACCACTATAAAATTGCTATTCCTAGAGAAACGGAGACAACAAAGGTTCCAAACCTCTTTGAACTTCATCATATTTTATTACATGATTCAAATATGTATTAAAACAGTATTTTCAATTTTTTTGAATTTTTCTCAAAATCTATGTGTACCCCCTACGAAAATAGTGAGTTTTCGGTAAATGCTCTATATATGAAGCCTATAATCTTTAAATTTGTTTTAAAATTTAAAACCACATTATACCTTTGTATTAATGTATGATAAACTTCTTTTCATGGTACATGGACATCGTTCTAATTTTTATCCATTAATTTAGCAAAACTGCAAATACTCCCTAAATCATTGGACTAACCACTATAAAATTGCTATTCCCTAGAGAAACGGAGACAACAAAGGTTCCAAACCTCTTTGAACTTCATCATATTTTATTACATGATTCAAATATGTATTAAAACAGTATTGTCAAATTTTTGATTTTTCTCAAAATCTATGTGTACCCCCTACGAAAATAGTGAGTTTTCGGTAAATGCTCTATATATGAAGCCTATAATCTTTAATTCGTTTTAAATTTATAACCACATTATACATTTGTATTAATTTATGATAAACTCTTTCATGGTACATGGACATCGTTCTAATTTTTTATCAATTAATTTAGCAAAACTGCAAATACTCCCTAAATCATTGGACTAACCACTATAAAATTGCTATTCCTTAGAGAAACGGAGACAACAAAGGTTCCAAACCTCTTTGAACTTCATCATATTTATTACATGATTCAAATATGTATTAAAACAGTATTTCAATTTTTTGAATTTTTTCAAAATCTATGTGTAACCCTACGAAAATAGTGAGTTTTCGGTAAATGCTCTATATATGAAGCCTATAATCTTTAAATTTGTTTTAAAATTTAAAACCACATTATACCTTTGTATTAATGTATGATAAACTTCTTTTCATGGTACATGGACATCGTTCTAATTTTTTATCCATTAATTTAGCAAAACTGCAAATACTCCCTAAATCATTGGACTAACCACTATAAAATTGCTATTCCTAGAGAAACGGAGACAACAAAGGTTCCAAACCTCTTTGAACTTCATCATATGTTATTACATGATTCAAATATGTATTAAAACAGTATTGTCAAATTTTTTGAATTTTTCTCAAAATCTATGTGTACCCCTACGAAAATAGTGAGTTTTCGGTAAATGCTCTATATATGAAGCCTATAATCTTTTAATTCGTTTTAAAATTTATAACCACATTATACATTTGTATTAATTTATGATAAACTTCTTTTCATGGTACATGGACATCGTTCTAATTTTTAATCAATTAATTTAGCAAAACTGCAAATACTCCCTAAATCATTGGACTAACCACTATAAAATTGCTATTCCCTAGAGAAACGGAGACAACAAAGGTTCCAAACCTCTTTGAACTTCATCATATTTATTACATGATTCAAATATGTATTAAAACAGTATTTTCAATTTTTTTGAATTTTTTCAAAATCTATGTGTAACCCCCTACGAAAATAGTGAGTTTTCGGTAAATGCTCTATATATGAAGCCTATAATCTTTAAATTGTTTTAAAATTTAAAACCACATTATACTTTGTATTAATGTATGATAAACTTCTTTTCATGGTACATGGACATCGTTCTAATTTTTTATCCATTAATTTAGCAAAACTGCAAATACTCCCTAAATCATTGGACTAACCACTATAAAATTGCTATTCCCTAGAGAAACGGAGACAACAAAGGTTCCAAACCTCTTTGAACTTCATCATATTTTATTACATGATTCAAATATGTATTAAAACAGTATTTCAAATTTTTTGAATTTTTCTCAAAATCTATGTGTACCCCCTACGAAAATAGTGAGTTTTCGGTAAATGCTCTATATATGAAGCCTATAATCTTTTAATTCGTTTTAAAATTTATAACCACATTATACATTTGTATTAATTTATGATAAACTCTTTTCATGGTACATGGACATCGTTCTAAATTTTTATCCATTAATTTAGCAAAACTGCAAATACTCCCTAAATCATTGGACTAACCACTATAAAATTGCTATTCCCTAGAGAAACGGAGACAACAAAGGTTCCAAACCTCTTTGAACTTCATCATATGTTATTACATGATTCAAATATGTATTAAAACAGTATTGTCAAATTTTTGAATTTTCTCAAAATCTATGTGTACCCCCTACGAAAATAGTGAGTTTTCGGTAAATGCTCTATATATGAAGCCTATAATCTTTAAATTTGTTTTAAAATTTAAAACCACATTATACCTTTGTATTAATGTATGATAAACTTCTTTTCATGGTACATGGACATCGTTCTAATTTTTATCCATTAATTTAGCAAAACTGCAAATACTCCCTAAATCATTAGGACTAACCACTATAAAATTGCTATTCCTAGAGAAACGGAGACAACAAAGGTTCCAAACCTCTTTGAACTTCATCATATTTTATTACATGATTCAAATATGTATTAAAACAGTATTTTCAATTTTTTTGATTTTTTTCAAAATCTATGTGTACCCCCCTACGAAAATAGTGAGTTTTCGGTAAATGCTCTATATATGAAGCCTATAATCTTTAAATTTGTTGTAAAATTTAAAACCACATTATACCTTTGTATTAATGTATGATAAACTTCTTTTCATGGTACATGGACATCGTTCTAATTTTTTATCCATTAATTTAGCAAAACTGCAAATACTCCCTAAATCATTGGACTAACCACTATAAAATTGCTATTCCCCTAGAGAAACGGAGACAACAAAGGTTCCAAACCTCTTTGAACTTCATCATATTTTATTACATGATTCAAATATGTATTAAAACAGTATTTTCAATTTTTTTGATTTTTTTCAAAATCTATGTGTACCCCCCTACGAAAATAGTGAGTTTTCGGTAAATGCTCTATATATGAAGCCTATAATCTTTAAATTGTTTTAAAATTTAAAACCACATTATACCTTTGTATTAATGTATGATAAACTTTTTTCATGGTACATGGACATCGTTCTAATTTTTTATCCATTAATTTAGCAAAACTGCAAATACTCCCTAAATCATTGGACTAACCACTATAAAATTGCTATTCCCCTAGAGAAACGGAGACAACAAAGGTTCCAAACCTCTTTGAACTTCATCATATATTATTACATGATTCATATATGTATTAAAACAGTATTGTCAAATTTTTTGAATTTTTCTCAAAATCTATGTGTAACCCCCCTACGAAAATAGTGAGTTTTCGGTAAATGCTCTATATATGAAGCCTATAATCTTTAAATTTGTTTTAAAATTTAAAACCACATTATACATTTGTATTAATGTATGATAAACTTCTTTTCATGGTACATGGACATCGTTCTAATTTTTTATCCATTAATTTAGCAAAACTGCAAATACTCCCTAAATCATTGGACTAACCACTATAAAATTGCTATTCCCTAGAGAAACGGAGACAACAAAGGTTCCAAACCTCTTTGAACTTCATCATATTTTATTACATGATTCAAATATGTATTAAAACAGTATTGTCAAATTTTTGAATTTTTCTCAAAATCTATGTGTACCCCCCTACGAAAATAGTGAGTTTTCGGTAAATGCTCTATATATGAAGCCTATAATCTTTAATTTGTTTTAAAATTTATAAACCACATTATACATTTGTATTAATGTATGATAAACTCTTTTCATGGTACATGGACATCGTTCTAATTTTTATCAATTAATTTAGCAAAACTGCAAATACTCCCTAAATCATTGGACTAACCACTATAAAATTGCTATTCCTAGAGAAACGGAGACAACAAAGGTTCCAAACTCTTTGAACTTCATCATATTTTATTACATGATTCAAATATGTATTAAAACAGTATTGTCAAATTTTTTGAATTTTCTCAAAATCTATGTTGACCCCTACGAAAATAGTGAGTTTTCGGTAAATGCTCTATATATGAAGCCTATAATCTTTAAATTTGTTTTAAAATTTAAACCACATTATACTTTGTATTAATGTATGATATAAATTCTTTTCATGGTACATGGACATCGTTCTAATTTTTTATCCATTAATTTAGGAAAACTGCAAATGCTCTGTAAATCATTGGACTAACCACTATAAAATTGCTATTCCCTAGAGAAACGGAGACAACAAAGGTTCCAAACCTCTTTGAACTTCATCATATGTTATTACATGATTCAAATACGTATTAAAACAGTATTTTCAATTTTTTGAATTTTTCTCAAAATCTATGTGTTAACCCCTACGAAAATAGTGAGTTTTCGGTAAATGCTCTATATATGAAGCCTATAATCTTTAAATTTTTTAAATTTAAAACCACATTATACTTTGTATTAATGTATGATAAACTTCTTTTCATGGTACATGGACATCGTTCTAATTTTTATCCATTAATTTAGCAAAACTGCAAATACTCCCTAAATCATTGGACTAACCACTATAAAATTGCTATTCCTAGAGAAACGGAGACAACAAAGGTCCAAACCTCTTTGAACTTCATCATATTTATTACATGATTCAAATATGTATTAAAACAGTATTGTCAAATTTTTTGAATTTTTCTCAAAATCTATGTGGTACCCCCTACGAAAATAGTGAGTTTTCGGTAAATGCTCTATATATGAAGCCTATAATCTTTTAATTCGTTTTAAAATTTATAACCATTATACATTTGTATTAATTTATGATAAACTTCTTTTCATGGTACATGGACATCGTTCTAATTTTTATCCATTAATTTAGCAAAACTGCAAATACTCCCTAAATCATTGGACTAACCACTATAAAATTGCTATTCCCTAGAGAAACGGAGACAACAAAGGTTCCAAACCTCTTTGAACTTCATCATATTTTATTACATGATTCAAATATGTATTAAAACAGTATTGTCAAAATTTTTGAAATTTTCTCAAAATCTATGTGTTAAATGTTGGCTGTATATAAGCCTATAATCTTTAAATTTGTTTAAAAATTTAAAACCACATTATACCTTTGTATTAATGTATGATAAAATTCTTTTCATGGTACATGGACATCGTTCTAATTTTTTATCCATTAATTTAGCAAAACTGCAAATACTCCTAAATCATTGACTAACCACTATAAAATTGCTATTCCCTAGAGAAACGGAGACAACAAAGGTTCCAAACCTCTTTGAACTTCATCATATTTTATTACATGATTCAAATATGTATTAAAACAGTATTTTCAATTTTTTGAATTTTTTCAAAATCTATGTGTACCCCTACGAAAATAGTGAGTTTTCGGTAAATGCTCTATATATGAAGCCTATAATCTTTAAATTTTTTTTAAAATTTAAAACCACATTATACCTTTGTATTAATGTATGATAAACTCTTTTCATGGTACATGGACATCGTTCTAATTTTTTATCCATTAATTTAGCAAAACTGCAAATACTCCCTAAATCATTGGACTAACCACTATAAAATTGCTATTCCCTAGAGAAACGGAGACAACAAAGGTTCCAAACCTCTTTGAACTTCATCATATTTTATTACTTGATTCAAATATGTATTAAAACAGTATTGTCAATTTTTTGAATTTTCTCAAAATCTATGTGTACCCCCCTACGAAAATAGTGAGTTTTCGGTAAATGCTCTATATATGAAGCCTAATCTTTAAATTTGTTTAAAATTTAAAACCACATTATACCTTGTATTAATGTAGATGATAAACTTCTTTTCATGGTACATGGACATCGTTCTAATTTTTATCCATTAATTTAGCAAAACTGCAAATACTCCCTAAATCATTGGACTAACCACTATAAAATTGCTATTCCCTAGAGAAACGGAGACAACAAAGGTTCCAAACCTCTTTGAAATTCATCATATGTTATTACATGATTCAAATATGTATTAAAACAGTATTGTCAAATTTTTGAATTTTTCTCAAAATCTATGTGTACCCCCTACGAAAATAGTGAGTTTTCGGTAAATGCTCTATATATGAAGCCTATAATCTTTTAATTTGTTTTAAAATTTAAACCACATTATACATTTGTATTAATTATGATAAATTCTTTTCATGGTACATGGACATCGTTCTAATTTTTATCAATTAATTTAGCAAAACTGCAAATACTCCCTAAATCATTGGACTAACCACTATAAAATTGCTATTCCCTAGAGAAACGGAGACAACAAAGGTTCCAAACCTCTTTGAACTTCATCATATTTATTACATGATTCAAATATGTATTAAAACAGTATTGTCAAATTTTTAAATTTTCTCAAAATCTATGTGTACCACCCCTACGAAAATAGTGAGTTTTCGGTAAATGCTCTATATGAAGCCTATAATCTAAATTTGTTTTAAAATTTAAACCACATTATAATTTGTATTAATGTATGATAAA